>NC_064638.1:120237109-120540692 GCF_023864345.2 Schistocerca serialis cubense | reverse complement strand
ATGGAATCGTCTGAAGAAAACTCAGTACAATTCAGGTTCCAGCGTCCCCTGTGTCTTCTACACTCATTCGAGTGGTCAATTTCCCATCGAAATAGGCTAATCGTTAATATTTTTATCTCAGGATGAAGCGTTCTAGTGGAATATTTTTATTCAACAGTTAGTGCAGTTCATTTGACATAAGAAGATATTATTTGGAACTCATTCGGATTTTCTCTTCTCAATGAACTATCGCACCAATTTTAACTACGATTCACAGCTGGTTTGAGCAGTCATTTTGAAGAAAGACCAGTTTCGACAGTATCTTGCGCAAGTATTGAGGAGTGTCCTGTTCGTGAGAGAAATGTGAGTTATTTGCCCAAAAGAGTAGAGGTTGCACGACATCAAGGAATCTGAGGATTTGTCTCCTCTTTTTTAAATCATAAACGTAGAAGATACAGAATACGCTGCGAGATAAGCGTAAATGAATGCCTTACGGCGTGCCAGAAACTTAATCATTACTATCCGTAAGAATTATATCTGAACAAAAGGGTACTTCGTTTAATTGCCATAAATGTGTCTGCAATTTATCACAATTGCAGGTGACCTTTGGAGACAGTTTTACCTCTATTCTAAACGTAGTCGTTTTATATGTATAACCCCAATTCGATGAACTACCGTCTTTCGACGTTGAGCTGGGAGTCGGAATCATATACTAGCAGAGGAATGAATGCGATTAAGGCGAAGCAAAATTGTGAGTTGTCGTTTGATCATATAGACGAAAGTTCTTTGGCTGCATATATGAATTTAGTAACGCATTTTCGTTGTGAGAAAACAAATGATCAGCTTCCAGTTCTTGTTTGCGTCAATGAACTTCAATAGGTATAATCAGTAACTTGCGACCAAGTGCCACGAAATTTGCGAGTATCTATTCCACGTGTAACAAAACCAGTAAGCGTATTGATATAGCAGATACTATATGTAGCGAGCGGAAATGAGATGGATACTGGCCTACATTCGTAGCTGTCGTTCTAGACTTGCCTGTGAAGTCGTGTCGTCTGGCTGGACCTCGGGCCGGATGCACACACGTCGACGTGCTTCACTCTCCGGAAGATACCCCCCACCCACTGTCCCAGCCATTATATACTTCCCGCTATGTTACCCCACCAGATGCACATTCATTTTTCGGGGCCTGTAAAAGCCCTTCCCATCCAATCTCGTCTGTGTGTCACACTACGTGCGGGAGAGAGGATGCCATTCCTCTGAATGACAAGATTGTTGTACCGATTTTATTAGCACGTGGTCTCATAAACCGGAAATCAGTATTGGAACCACTGTGGAATGAAGGCTTATTACCTCTTTTCTATGTTTGTAAAGATATCATTCCCCAGACAACTAGGAACTTTACGAAAATATGATGGTTTATAGTAAATTCCGAAAAAATATCTTTCGGCAAGGGTGCTATGTGTATAAGCGGCAAAAGATTCCCGTTTGGTTATTAAAACTGACAAGAAAATATTGGAAACATTTTTATTTCAGAAAAAGTGTGTGTCGTGACCTTTTAGGCGAGAAAGTCTGTTCCAGAAGCGCTGAATTCTCAGCTATGTAAGCATCTCTCTGTGAGTATTTGTGCCGTCACTGATGGCTCGGAACTGCCAATGCACTAATCTTATGAATGTACTTGATACTTTGGTTCAGCGTCGGAATGTTAGCTTTTTAAGAGGTCCCGTTACCATAAAAAAACCTAGGCCGAGAAAAAACAGCCATATTCTATATACGTTTACTTTGATTATTGTAATTATTAACCACTACCCATCGCCACTTCCAGATCAACTGCTTTAGAGTATACTCCGCTAGCCACTGTACAGTGGGTGGTGGGGGAGGGTTGTTGTTGTTGTTGTTGTTGTGGTCTTCAGTCCTGAGACTGGTTTGATGCAGCTCTTCATGCTACTCTATCCTGTGCCAGCTTCTTCATCTCCCAGTACCTGCTGCAACCTACATCCCTCTGAATCTGCTTAGTGTATTCATCTCTTGGTCTCCCTCTACGATTTTTACCCTCCACGCTACCCTCCAATACTAAATTGGTGATCCCTTGATGCCTCAGAACATGTCCTACCAACCGATCCCTTCTTCTAGTCAAATTGTGCCACAAACTCCTCTTCTCCCCAGTTCTGTTCAATACCTCCTCATTAGTTATGTGATCTACCCATGGGGGAGGGTACGTAGTACATATTTTATCTATTCCCGTTTTTTTCCAATTAGCGTGTGGAGATATCTATTTTCTATATTCTCCAGATTTACCAAGTAGTATTTCTCGAAAACAAAGCCTATCATCTGCCGGATCCCTTGTACGTATTTTGGTCGTACGTGTTGCTCCTTCAGATAGGCTACGCCAACATAATTATGAAGTAACCATATTGTGCTTTTGTCTCATGTTTCTGAGTTTCCTAGGTCCCAAGCCATCAGTAATAAATTGAAATAAAATGAACAAGATTCGACCAGCGTGTCTCGAATTCCTTTCGCGTCTGTCATCAGTCTTAATTTGATAAGATCACTCTAATACTGGAGGAGTATCCTATAATTTGTCACATTAATGTCTGACATGCAGTTTTCTTAAAAGCTGCAATGTGCTGGAGAGTGATCTTTCTACTTCGTATCGCTTCAGAATACTACCGGTAGGTTTCAGAACGATGTGACAGGCTTTGATTAAGGTTACAGTCTGACAGTTTCACTCTCTCTGTATTGTTTATGGTCATTATCTCGAGGGGTTATTATTCTTTGCCGGCCGCGGTTCTGGCGCTGCAGTCTGGCACCGCGGGACTGCTACGGTCGCAGGTTCGAATCCTGCCTCGGGCATGGGTGTGTGTGATGTCCTTAGGTTGGTTAGGTTTAAGTAGTTCTAAGATCTAGGGGACTTATGACCTAAGAAGTTGAGTCCCATAGTGCTCAGAGCCATTTGAACCATTTTTTTTATTCTTTTGAGGAAAGTGGCAGTTCAGTAGGGCAGTAGGGAAAATTAAAATTTTGTATGTCATCCATAAACGATACTTAGGTATACTGAGAATATTAAGTGTACTGTAACATACCAATCAAAATGTGAGCGACCATTCGATTAGATGTTCCGAGTAGATGTTTCGAATGGCTGTTGTCTAGTTAAGAGTTATTTGTTTGGAACAGCGTAGAACGCGTTTCGGAAATATAGGTGAACGTTTACTACTACATCCGGACCCTACAAACCACCAGGAACTGCACGGCAGGGCTATTGCTACCTCGTGTAACGTACTTCATGTTAGGATGTCTTACCGTTCATTACGTGTAAGCAGCATTGGAAGAGCATGTTTTAAATGCCTCTGAGCGAACTGTAATCAATATTATTTAGTCATGTATTGTTTTCGCTGTTCGTACGTGAGCGATACGTGTGGAGATATAATGTAGAACATGCCTAATTTCCTCCCGTAATACCGGTTCTAGAAATTTTGTGAATAGACTTTCGCGGTATAGTTTGCGTCTGCCTCATTACCTAGTGAAACAAATTCTATCATTTTTGCTGCCCTTTTGTATACGTTCAATATTCCCTGCTAGTCCCATTTGTTACGAGCGTTTTGTAAGCAATCTCATTTGTGGTCTGGCTATTTCCTCAGTATCATATCGATGAACCTAAGTCTGTCACCTGTTACGTCATTTCAGTTAATATCACCGCAAATTTTTCACCGACATATTGATGTGAGTTGACTGATTAGAATTATGACTCTCTTCGATTATAGCCCCTGGGATATGTTTTTGCGTTTTGTGTAGGGGCACAGTTTTACGTTTGTGAACATTCAAAGCACGCTGCCAATCGTCGTACCACTTCAAATTCTTATCAAGATCAGGCGGGACATTTGTGCAGCTTTTTTCACAGAATACTACATTATAAAGTGCACCGTCCGCGAGAAGTCTGGATTACTATTCATATTATCTACCAGACCATTAATATCCATCAACAAAGGCCCATCCGGAACCGCGCTGCTGCTGCTACGTTCGCAGGTTCGAATCCTGCCTCGGGCATGGATGTGTGTGATGTCCTTAAGTTAGTTAGGTTTAAGTATTTCTAAGTCTACGAGACTAATGACCTCAGACGTTAAGTCCCATAGTGCTTAGAGCCATTTGAACAAAGGCCCAACACAGTTCCACAGGCTCTCCCGAATGTCGGTAACTCTACATTCAGTATAATATGATGCGTTCTCATTACCAAGAAATTCTCATGCCAGTCACAAACCACTTTTAACTTCTAATATTGGCAAAAAATAGTGTGCGTTTCACACACATGGTATTTTCCGTCGAGGAATGGCATTACGATCGATCTTGATAATATCCTTTAAGATTTTGCTGCAAAAAGACATTAGGAATATTCGTGTGGTTGATAGTGCCTTGGGAATGTTTCAGCCTTTCTTTAATTTTATTATTGTTAAAGAAGACAGAAAGCTCCTCTGTAGGATCCAACACGTATTGCTCAGACCTGCGTCTTTCTGGTCGTTCAAGGAGTGCAGAAGACTAGATATCGGAGTTTAGGTTGATACTGTGTGTAATGGATTAAAGAAACTGTTAAATATCGCTCCACCCCGTCGCCTGTTGTAAACAATTTGCCCATGAAATAGCAGAACAGGTATCGCATTGCATACAAACAGAACCCAGCACGTCGTTCCCAATGGCGAGACATCGTCAGAAATAAGAACTGCGTTCGTTGAATATCATGGAAGGCGGAAAAGGACCATTACTGTTAACACATTTATAAAATGTGTGACAAAACTTTTTAGTTCTCCTTGGGTGTTCGCAATGACGCAGTTGTATATAAGGAGCCCGTTCCAAGTCATTATAAACTAGGCCTAGACACTGAAGCACTAAAAAGTTGATCAGTCGTTGTAAGGTTGGCAACCATATAAATACAGCCGCGGGACAGGCAGACCTCAGCTTGAGAATTGTCTGAAGAATCCCAAGGCATTATCATTCCTCCAAAGATGACTCGCTTTCGAAACACCGTTTCGGGTAGCTCATGATTATTGGTCGTCGCAGTGAAACATTCGACAGGCAGTAGACCGCTCCATTCCCACCATCAATAGAACAGGCTCCGCTAACGGTGTACTACGCCTTCCACATCGCTGGCAACGGGTTCTACACAACGGTGGTGACTACTTTGAAGGACAGTAACAGGTGCAAACATGTAACACTTTTGTATCGGTTGTGAATAAATAGTTGCCACCATTTAAGATCCAACCCTCGTGTAAGTTAGTTACGAATGGATGAGACTGTATTTCAGTATTATCTCAGTAAAGCAGCTTCTCATATTGCAAAACAGAATACTCTCTTGGAAATGCTGTATGTGCAGAAGACAGGCAAACTGTGACACGGCGATTTCTTGATACAAGAGAGAGCTACTCCAGTTTACAACACGGCACTCGAAAATCACATGTGGCCGAGTGGTTCTAGGCGCTATAGTCTGGAACCGCTCTACCGCTGCGGTCGCAGGTTCGAATCCTGCCTCGGGCATGGATGTGTGTGATGTCCTTAGGTTAGTTGGGTTTAAGTAGTTCTAAGTTCTAGGGGACTGATGACCTCAGCAGTTGAGTCCCATAGTGCTCAGAGCCATTTGAACCATTCGAAAATCACACTGCACATTAACATAAATAATTCCAGAAACGTGTGAAGCGGTTTATAAAGCATTGAACGGGCAATATGTGAAGGTAAATAAATGTTTAGTACACTATATGGACAATAATACCTATTTTTATTTTTGAATAATTTAGTGGTATTAAGTGTTCCAACAACTAGAAACACACTAACTTCGAAGCCAAGTTTACAAACACACTATAGAGACATCAAATAGCTGTATCGACGCCAGCGCTCCAGGTGGTTACATTTCACATTGCAGTGAACTGAAGACGAACGACTTTAATGATCAAATCCACGGCGAGGCCATAAATATGATCGTATTTATTTGACGGCAGGCGAGATTTGACAGAGTTATCTAATACACTATCAAATTTCTTTGGCATAGATATTTCACATACCAACTTTGATAAAGAAATATGATAGTGTAATATCGGCCTTACCGTCAACAGTTCGAAGACTGGCCATCCTTTCCTAAAACCGCATTCATCTACATGTTGAGACACGGACTCCATGATTTCCATTACAATTCTAGCGGAGGACATAATAAAGCCATCAACAGTTAATTGCATGCAACAAGAATGTTTTCAGTAGTTAGTTCGTCAAAGAAAAACAGATTGGATAATTTTTCTGGCTAGTAATCAATAACAAAAAGGGAACGATCTATGATGTTAAACCTTAACCAATTTATGAAACGTGATAGTGATACTATGGGATACGATCAGATTGGCGTTTTGAGTTTCGGAACACTCCTTATCGGCAAAAAGACGGACTTAAAAGTTCAATACCTAGCATCCACGTACTTTAGCACTATGATGATTGGATAGGTCCCCACGGAAATAAGACGCTGCATGATTTTCAGAGCCTCTTATTGTAGGAGGCGAACACTGAGGTATTGTATATGATCTGTCATGTGGATCATTTCTCATTTTTTTTTTACGCTTGCTGAGTGGCAGAACGTAGTGTTTCGAACGAGTCCTGCTTCAACTTGTCCTCCTGTGATAGTCGCTTACTACGTGTTAGTGCCTAATAGACGCTACTGAGGTGAAAGAAATCGCAGAGTGCATTGTTGAGCTGCATAGCTAAATGTGATGGTTTGGGCTACTATTGGCGATAATTTCCACATGTCATACAGGAAAATGTCCACCCACACCTGACGATGAATGTACAAGCCTTATTCGAATAACGAGGGATACCAGCGCTACCCTGACCTGCACTTTCTCCTGACCTGTCTCCCATCGAACATACCTGCAATACCGTCTGTTGGTAACTTGTTCGTTCTGGTCTTCATGCAACCATTGTCGATGCTTTGTGGTCGCACCCACAAGCCGCGTAGTAATGTGTTCTACAGCAGTATATCTAGATCGTTTGATTGCGTGTCATGGCTTCTAGAGGCTGTAATCGCAGCACATGGCGACTTCTCTCCGTTATGAATATTCGCCATCAAAGTCTATGTATCATCCTGTAATTGTAATCATATGTCTGTTGCTATTTCCGCAATGTGTGGAATAAATAGTTTAATCACCTGTCTCATCCTTCCAAACAGTTGAGTATTTTTTCTTCAGTAAAGTAAATCTCCCTACAAAGAGAATAGTACGGTTACAGAGCGAGCGGAAGTACCGTTTAGAGACTTCTTTAGGGTGGTGGTATACATAAGTATCACATCGATGTTTATCAGGCGCTAAGCGAAGTAGATCTACGGCAGTAAACTCTTTCTGCATCTGGTTTCGAAATCTATCCTAGTCTGTCGTTCTGAGAACTGATAATACCAAATTCACTATTAAGGAAATCCTTTACTCGTTGTCGAAGCAAGTCAACCAACACGTCTGGAGCATAAACACCTCGTGTGGACTTAATGGTGATAGTTATCGGATCTTAGTTTTAGATGAGCAATAAAGTGATTATTCGTACTCCTCAGCATCACCGACAGTTGTTAGAAATGTTCCGCTAACAACGCGGTTCTTCATGTAGTTTTAGCGGTTAGATGTCCAGTACTTTTTTCCTCGGCATCCGAGTGTATCCAAAATCACGTTTCCTGGTCGATGATTTGGTAGAGGAAGGGAAAGGGACCTGACTAACACACCCCCTTATTTGTTTTAGGACGGTGTTCTACATTACAAGGTTATATAAGAGATGCGGGTATACTTTGGGTTAGTCCACGTGCATAAAGGCTGGCACACCTGTGTTTAGAACAAGGCGGGAGGCATAAAGTAACACAAAGAAATTACATTCTAACAAGTTGCTGTAAGTGTTAAATTTCTAGGTTAAGTTACTTTATCATTGCAGCATTAAAAAGCCTTTTGTCGATCGTCAGCTCGAGGGACAGTTCTTTCGTTTATTCCCCATCTCAATCGATAAAAACGGAGTCCTTACAGGATCACTTTATCCCTTGGTGGTGTAATAAAAGCTAACTTCTAAGTCATTGCAATCAAAAGACAGGCCATTTACCCGTATGTCACGTATTTTGATACTCTCAAACTCGCTCATTAAAACCCGTGGGGTACTTCCCGTTGAAATGAAATTTGACAAGGAGCAAAGTTCCACTGCGCAAGTAAAGGAGAAAATCAGAAAATTATTATTTGTGATCCCACAGAAAATAGTTCTTTTCTCATTTGTTCTCAGATTTCAAATTTGAAAATAAAATATTCTCGAAAGTTTTGGACTGTCCAAGGCGATATCTTAGTATCAGTGTAGATAACAAGCAAACATCGTGGAGATTCTCCTTTACCAGAATGGGTGAAATTTCTGTATGGAACCCTCACTGCGCGAGCCTTATTGGCACTTTCTTTTTCCTGGTCGGTACAACAAAGATTTTTTTCTAGACAGCCAATGTAGATTTAAGCATTTTCAATGGTACAAGTTTTTGCCGTTTTGTGATTCTCCATTTTCCGGCTGCAGCAAGGCACAGCGAGGTTCACCATTCAATTAGTCCTTATCGCTTTGCCTTTTTGCACGTTACCCCAAAAAGTTCGGACGTGGTGTCTCCGAGAAAAAGTGTGTACGGCAGTTCTGTAGTACCCTGTATACAAATTGACGCCGTGTGTTTGAACCTCTCGTGACTTAATGGAAAAAAAGGTATGTAGCGTCAGATTTTTGCTAACTTCTTACCAGAGCAGGTGTCCTCGTAAACCACTTTAGATTCAATTTTCAGTGCAGTTCACGTTACCTCCACTCGTCGTACGAGACACCATCCAATTGCTTGCACGTCTATATCTCTCGTGTTTCAGCGGTATAAAATCTTAGGACGGTACTGTTTGCAGCAGGGACATAGCCCATTGGACTCGTATTCTGGAGGAATGGAGTTCAGTGCCCTTCCTGCATCCTATATGTTAGTTGTCCGTAGTTTCTCTCAAATCGCTGAAGGCAAGTCGTGGTGTGATTACTTTGACAAAGACTCTGCTAGTTTCCCTACCAATCTTGGCCAATTATCATCCTTTTTTGTTTGGAGCTTTGTTGGGTTGGGTTGTTTGGGAAGGAGACCAGACAGCGAGGTCATCGGTCTCATCGGATTAGGGAAGGACGGCGAAGGAAGTCGGCCGTGCCCTTTGAAAGGAACCATCCCGGCATTTGCCTGGAGCGATTTAGGGAAATCACGGAAAACCTAAATCAGGATGGCCGGACGCGGGATTGAACCGTCGTCCTCCCGAATGCGAGTCCAGTGTCTAACCACTGCGGCTTTGTTGGGAGAGCATCACTATTACATATATGGATCCCAAGAGGAGAGCAAAAAAGTCGTAAACGTGACTGTAAAAATGCAAACATTAATAGCTATGAGCACTTCTTCAGTAGAATAAATGTTTCACCGTAGCGAAGATGAAGTAACGCTCTTAACGTATGTATTTTAGTGCACATGTTTTCTACTCCTGTGGTTAAGTTGAAAGGAGCTCGAAAGCTTTATCTTCAGTTACAGATTCAAATTCTGAAAGTATGACAGTGGGAAGATAAATCCAAAACAGTGAATATCTATGTCAGTGCAGCAGAGATTAGTACTCATAAACACGTGGTCCTACCAGATACCACGTGTTGATTCCAATTTCGTATTTGTTGTACTCAAATTAAATTTTTTCTCACTCTTCTACCTTGAATCCTTCCATATTCAGTAATTTTCGCTAAACACTTTTTCAGTTGGTTCTATAGCTTTTCTGTTGTTTTTTTCTAAATCCTTTTTTACTTCATGGATCCCACTGACTTCTTATCCCACAAATATTTGAAGATATGTTTGGTTATTGTACAATCTTGGGATTCGAGATATATATGACCAAAAAACCTGTGGTCTTTTTCTCCTTCTGATACGTTTTATTTATTTCAATAAATTACATCATTACTATGTAATTTCCAACCTTCCATGGTTTTTCAAGGACCTAACATTTTCCTTAACATTCGTCTTTTCTAGAACTTTTAATTGTCTAAATTATAGTTCAATGTTAGACGCAGAAAGCCCAACAAAAATTACGATTTTTTTTGTTTATTTGTAAGCGTATAAAGTGCTCCAAAAGATTGCACAAGAAAAATCAGTCTTTACTGCTTGTATTCTCAACGATATTTCTTTTCACATTTTCGTTAACAGTTGGTATTCTTGTCCTATCTTGCCCCTCGTAGAATTGTGTTGCACCAAATATCATATATGGTATATGACTTCACTTATAGTAACGTATAACCAGGTATGAAGTGGTTTATATTGCACAGTTGTTCTCCTCTAGTCACATAATGAATCTTCCTGCCGAGTTCCCGCGTAGGTGTCTTTGTTCTGTTACGACGACAGGTTGGAGTCAAGCTCCGTTTAGTGAATAATGTGTCTGTGCGTGATACACATACAAGCGGTTATTTCATTTATGCCCTTCTTGTGCATACAAGGCGTGTGTTGAGGAAATATGTTCGAAAGATTTTGAAATAAACAATGAAGCGATTTCTGGTGCAGCAAAAAGTGTGTGGCTGTGTACGCGGCCTAGTGACACTGTTGAGAACCAGGAATTGTTCAAAAATTTAGGGAGATATAATCGAAAGCTTGGTCCTGTCTAGGGCGCTTCTACAAATCTGATTCACACATGTTTTGAGGTTGTGTGGCTGGTGTTTTTCAATTGCGCATGGTCGAAGAGACGATTGACGCAAACACCTGGCTAGCAAAATTCATTCAGATACAGTGAAGCTGAAGGACACCGACAAGAATTTAATAATTTTGACTAAATCTTCGGAAGATGAAAGTTCGGTGGCAAACACAGAGTTATTTACGACATTCCTTATTGATCACAACTTGCCTTTAGAATGCATTGACCATGCGGGACGTTCATTCAAGAAAATGTTTCCTGATTAGAAAATAGCCCTGAAGTACGGTTGTAAGAGAACAAAAATGGGAGCGCTAGTTAAAAAGTTTCTGCAATTGTGGGAAAGGTAACGAAGTTAATGAATTCCCAGCCCTTTGCCTGGCAACAAACGGCAGTAACAATATAACAAAAAGCTCTATTAAGTAGTGGCGTCGCTTTTCGACACCGAAACCACGCAGATTTCAACTGTCATTCTCACAATTCAAGAATCCACTCACAATACAGGCAAATGAATATTCATTGTTTTGGATAATGAACTAAAGTAGATGGATATTCTGTGGGATAAGCGTGTAAGATTCGTATGTGACAATCCAAGTTCTGTGACAGGTATTTCCAAAGGTTTAAATCCTTTATTTGTTAAGAAAATACTAATATTCGCTTTCAAGGCTGTGCTTGTCATTTTGTGCACGTAGCTTCCCAAAAGGGCCGTAATGGTCTCGTAAATATTAATATTGAACAGTTTTTAAGTGACATTTCCTCCCCCCCCCCCCCCCCCCCTGCGGGTCCGGGGATTAGAATAGGCCCGAGGTATTCCTGCCTGTCGTAAGAGGCGACTAAAAGGAGTCCCTCCCCCTCAAGGGGGTAGTTAGCGCCTGCGTCCGGAGAAGGACGGTTCCACGACCTATATTTGCGGTCCTTTTGGTTTTTCACTTCTTCTCGTTTCTTCCTTCCTTTGGTTGGTTCCTTTCTTTGTTCTTCTCCATCTCACTGTCTTCCTTACTCTTTCCCTTGCCTTCTTCCCCTTGCCTTCTTCTCCTTGCCTTCTCTGGTCTCCGCCTCGGCGTTTGAGACAGTCTGTCCTCTCTCTCTTCTTTTTCCTCTTTTTCCTTCCTCCCTGTGCGTGCCTGAAGGCCGACCCACGCGTTCGCACGCGTAGTCGGTGACGGGGTAACGCGTAATTCCCCGCCCTGGGTAGACAAGTAAGGCACGCACGTACCCTCTGGTAAAGGCCAGGCCCAGGGAGGGGTGATTGCCTGAGTTGATACCTTCTGATCATGCCGATTGGTCCCTCCGTCTGTTTCTCGGGAGGTGTGACCTGAGGTGTAAACATTCACCTAAGGCGGGAGTGCCCTCTGAGAGGGCCCCCACAAAGAAGGAGCGCGCCATCGGAGACGCTGGCAATCATGGGGGATTCCTCCGCAATGGATTCCTCTTCTTCTTCTCTCTCGACTTCTGCCCACAAACGGAAACTTGACCAGCCACCAGTGACAAAAGTACTACCGCCTGCCCCAAAGTTCCTCGTAGTTTCTCGATCTGACGACGGAAAGGATTTTTCCTCTGTCAACCCTTTCGTTATCCAGAAGGGCGTAGATGCCATAGCCGGATCTGTCAAGTCTTGTACCAGGTTGCGTAATGGTACCTTGTTACTAGAAACTGAGAGCGCCTTTCAGGCACAAAAACTGCTTCGGGCCACACTCCTGTACACGTTCCCTGCCCGGGTGGAGGCTCACCGCACATTGAATTCGTCTCGTGGTGTGGTATGTACTCGACGGATTGACTGACGAGGAGATTCAGTCTTTCCTCGCTGAGCAGGGCGTGACGGCTGTCCATAGGGTCATGAAAAAGGTCAACAATGACCTTGTACCGACCGGGACGCTTTTCTTGACCTTTGATAGTGTTCAGCTGCCGTCGCGTATCAAAGCGGGCTACGCGGTTATTTATGTTCGCCCCTATGTCCCGACACCTACGCGCTGCTACCAGTGTCAGCGTTTTAATCACACTCGCCAGTCTTGTTCCAATGCGGCTAAATGTGTCACTTGTGGCAGGGATGCCCATGAGGGTGACTGTCCACCTCCGTCTCCTCGTTGTGTGAACTGTCAGGGTGACCCTGCAGCGTCCTGTCCTCCCACGACTGTCCCATCTACAAGGAAGAACGCTGTATCCAAGAAATTCGGGTCAAAGAGAAAGTGTCCACCTCGGCTGCTCGCAAGCTATTTGCTAGTAGGAAGCCCACGCTGCTCCCAGCGGGAAAATACAGTACTGTCCTCGCCTCTCCTCGGACTACCAGGGAGGTGGCGACGCAGACATGCGATCTGACCTTCAGCACCACGGTCGTCCGTTCGGCCAGTGCGAAGATCGCGCGGTCGAAGTCTCCTCTTCCTCCCGTCACCCCTCAGACACAAGCACCTTCATCAGCTTCTGCCAAGACGAAGACCCAGAAGTCAGATGCACGGGCCTTCAAGAAGGAACCATCCCGTGCAGACTTCCTACGCACCTCGAACTCCCAGCCGTCGACCAGTACTTCCACTAAACGACCTTCCAAGAAGGCTCGTAGGAAGCACAGTTCTCCTTCTCCACCACGGCGCATTTCTTCTCCTTCTCCACCCAGCGGTTGCCGCCCCCAGGCCGTCATTCGTTTCGCCTGGCCGCACCGCTGGTAGCCGAACATCTGGCCGTTCACCCGCAGAGGAAGCTCCCCCTCCCGGCCATCTTAACAAGATGGCTGATGAACCTATAGAACCAATGGACGATGACTGTCCGCCTACTGATAGCGGCGGCAGTGCTCGCTCGAAGCCAGGCCCTCAGCGGCCTTCGAGGTGACCCCTTCTTTCATCTTCCTTTTCTTCTCACGATGGCACTTATTCACTGGAATATTCGCAGCATTCGCTCCAACCGAGAGGACTTAAAAGTTGCTGCTCCGCTTGCACCGTCCGCTCGTCATAGCCCTCCAGGAAACGAAGCTACCCCCATGCGATCAAATTGCCTTAGCACACTACACCTCTGTGCGTTTTGACCTACCCCCTGTGGTAGGTAGGTATTCCGGCTCATGGAGGGGTTATGTTGCTGGTCCGGGATGATATTTATTACGATCCCATCACATTGCACACCGGCCTGCAGGCAGTTGCCGTCCGAATTACTCTCCCCACTTTTACA
The DNA here is from genome assembly GCF_023864345.2 of Schistocerca serialis cubense. Taxonomy (NCBI): domain Eukaryota; kingdom Metazoa; phylum Arthropoda; class Insecta; order Orthoptera; family Acrididae; genus Schistocerca; species Schistocerca serialis. The sequence continues at coordinate 120,526,875 of NC_064638.1, read as the reverse complement.
TTTTCCATTTGTACCGTTTACACTCCATCGTCGTCTGCCGTCACCAGGGCAGACATGATGCAAATTATTGCTCAGCTACCTGCACCATTTTTGTTAACTGGAGACTTCAATGCTCACCATCCCCTTTGGGGTTCTCCAGCATCCTGCCCGAGGGGCTCCCTGTTAGCAGACCTTTTCAACCAGCTCAATCTTGTCTGCCTCAATACTGGCGCCCCTACTTTTCTTTCGGACACATCTCACACCTATCCCCATTTAGACCTCTCTATATGTACTACCCAACTTGCACGCCGGTTTGAGTGGTATGCACTTTCTGATACATATTCGAGCGACCACTTCCCGTGTGTTATCCATCTCCAGCATCATACCCCCTCTCCGTGCTCAACTAGTTGGAACATCTCCAAAGCAGACTGGGGGCTTTTCTCTTCCAGGGCGACCTTTCAGGATCAAACTTTCACAAGCTGCGATAGTCAGGTCGCACACCTCACGGAAGTCATTCTCACTGCTGCTGAATATTCCATCCCTCACACTACTTCTTCTCCACGTCGCGTACCGGTCCCCTGGTGGACCGCAGCATGTAGAGACGCTTTACGTGCTCGCCGACGTGCTTCACGCTCCTTTAAACGCCACCCTACAGTGGCGAATTGTATCAATTATAAACGATTACGTGCGCAGTGTCGTCGTTATTATTAAAGAAAGCCAGCTGGGCTGCTTTCACAAGGACCTTCATCAGTTTTACTCCTTCCTCTGTTGTCTGGGGTAGCCTGCGCCGGCTATCTGGCACTAAGGTCCACTCACCAGTGTCTGGCTTGACGGTCGCGAATGACGTCCTTGTGGCCCTTGAGGATGTCTCCAATGCCTTCGGCCGCTTTTTCGCAGAGGTTTCGAGCTCCGCTCATTACCACCCTGCCTTCCTCCCCCGAAAACAGGCAGAGGAGGCTAGGCCACCTAACTTCCGCTCGTCGAATCGTGAAAGTTATAATGCCCCATTCAGCATGCGGGAACTCGAAAATGCACTTGCCCGGTCACGGTCCTCCGCTCCAGGGCCTGATTCTATTCATATTCAGATTCTGAAGAACCTTTCTCCTGCGGGTAAAGGTTTCCTTCTTCGTACTTATAATCGCATCTGGATTGAGGGACATGTTCCCGCATGCTGGCGCGAGTCTATTGTCGTACCGATTCCTAAGCCGGGGAAGGACAAGCACTTGCCTGCCAGTTGTCGACCCATCTCGCTTACCAGCTGTGTCTGTAAGGTGATGGAGCGAATGGTTAACTCTCGTTTGGTTTGGCTGCTCGAATCTCGACGCCTACTTACCAATGTACACTGTGGATTTCGTAGGCGCCGCTCTGCTGTTGACCATCTGGTTACCTTGTCGACCTTCATTATGAATAACTTCTTGCGGAAGCGCCCGACCGCGGCTGTGTTCCTTGATTTGGAGAAGGCTTACGACACCTGTTGGAGGACGGGCATTCTCCGCACCATCAGCCTTCCTGGTCGCCTCCCTCTTTTTATTCGTTCCTTTTTAATGGATCGACAGACACCTGTCCTGTCAGACACCTTTCGCCAGGTGAATGGGGTGCCACAGGGCTCAGTTTTGAGCGTCGCTCTCTTCGCCATAGCAATCAATCCAATAATGGATTGCCTCCCAGCTGATGTATCAGGCTCCCTTTTCGTGGACGATTTTACCATCTATTGCAGCGCGCAGCGTACATGTTTCCTGGAGCGCTGTCTTCAGCGTTTTCTTGACCGTCTTTACTCCTGGAGTGTCGCCAATGGCTTCCGTTTTTCTGCCGAGAAGACGGTCTGTATTAACTTCTGGCGCTACAAAGTGTTTCTCCCACCGTCCTTACGACTCTGTCCCGTTACTCTCCCATTCGTGGAGACAACAAAATTTTTAGGTCTTACATTTGACAGGAAACTTAGCTGGTCTCCACATGTGTCATATTTGGCTGCCCGTTGTACCCGTTCTCTAAATGTCCTCCGTGATCTCAGTGGCATGTCGTGGGGAGCGGATCGAACCGTCCTACTTCGCCTATATCGGTCGATCGTCCGCTCCAAGCTGGATTATGGGAGCTTCGTATACTCCTCTGCACGGCCGTCCATCTTACGCCGCCTCAACTCCATACAACATCGGGGTTTACGTCTTGCGATCGGAGCGTTTTATACTAGTCCCGTCAAGAGTCTTCATGCTGAAGCCGGTGAATTGCCACTCACCTACCGGCGCGATATACTGCTTTGTCGGTATGCCTGTCGGCTACTGTCAATGCCCGACCACCCGTCTTATTGTTCCTTTTTTGACGACTCTCTCGACCGTCAATACGGGTTGTATGTCTCTGCCCTGCTACCCCCTGGAGTACGCTTTCGTCGCCTCCTTCAACACCTTGATTTTTCACTCCCTGCAACCTTTAGAGTGGGCGAGAGCCACACGCCACCTTGGCTCCAGGCTCAGGTTCGCGTTCATCTTGACCTCAGCTCGCTCCCAAAGGAGGTTATCCCAGGTTCGGTATACCACTCGCTTTTTGTCGAACTTCGTTCGAAGTTCATTAATATGACCTTCATTTATACAGATGGCTCTAAGACCAATGACGGGGTCGGGTGTTCTTTTATTGTCGGGGCACAAAGTTTCAAATACCGGCTCCATGGCCATTGTTCGGTCTTCACAGCTGAGCTCTTTGCCCTCTACCAGGCTGTTCTTTACATCTGTCGCCACCGACATTCTGCTTATGTCATCTGCTCCGATTCCCTGAGCGCCATCCAGAGCCTCAGTGATCCGTATCCGGTTCACCCTTTCGTGCACCGGATCCAATGCTCTCTTCATCAGCTGGTGGACGACGGTTCTCCGGTTGGCTTTATGTGGGTTCCTGGCCATGTCGGTATCCCTGGGAACGAAGCTGCAGATGCCGCGGCAAGGCTGCGGTCCTCCAGCCTCGGACAGCTTCTTGTTGTGTCCCTTCATCAGATTGTAGCAGGGTCATTTGTCGGCGCATTTTATCGCTGTGGTATGCCGATTGGGCTGCACTTACGGACAACAAGCTTCGGGCCTTGAAACCTCTTCCCGCGGCTTGGACGTCCTCCCCACGCCCTTCTCGGCGGGAGGAGGTAGTTTTGGCCCGGTTACGAATTGGACACTGCGGTTCAGCCATCGCCATCTGCTGACGGCTGCGCCAGCGCCGTTCTGCCCATGTGGGCAATTGCTGACGGTCCGCCACATTTTAACGTCCTGTCCGGATTTTAATACACTGCGTCTTGATCTTAGCCTGCCATGTACTCTAGATGCCATTTTAGCGGATGACCCAGGAGCAGCTGCTCGCGTTCTTCGTTTTATGAACTTGACAAATCTGTCTAAGGACATTTGATTATGCTGTTTTTTAATCCTATGCCTGTCAATCTGTCTTTTATCGTGTTTTCTCTTTTAGTTGCTGTTTTAAACTTGTGCCTCGCGGTGCATTCCTAACGTAGTCTGGGCGCTAATGACCATTGAAGTTGTGCGCCCTAAAACCACAAACAAAAAAAGTGACATTTCTCATTACTTGGTAAAGTAAGGCACTATCCGTCACATTACTAATTGTCTTTCTTAAAAGTTGGCAAATCTGTTGACGTTCACCTGCATACATATAGTCTGGCTTTACTACTGTGTTGTAAAGGGGCGGTTTTGCATTTTTTAGACAGGCATTAAACAGTCTAAGATTGTAACATAAGCCCTTTCGATTTTATGTAGTCTTTCCTCTATAGCTGGTTTTCGCAAACCATTTCCTTGAATTATCTCGGTAAGATATTTAAACTTTTTAACGTTCAATTTTGTCAATATCTGTTTTCAAAAATTTTAGTGCATTTTTAATATTTATAAAAAGTATGGTTTTCTCTGCAGAAATTCTTAAGCGGCTCCTCCTGGCTATTTCTTCTAAAAGATTGTGTTACAGCAGATATCACATTTTCAAAAAGTATAGCAAAGTCATTTGCAAACGTGAGACTATTAAGTATTTTTTTTTTCTTCCCAATTTTATTGGAGAACTCTTTTATTCTTTCAGGTTTCCATTCTAAATTCACTATTTTTCGTACAACACAATTAAAAATAGTTGATGATAGACCATCGCCTTTTCACACACCTGTGTTTATTTCGAAGAGCGAGATATTTCTCCCATAAATTTCACTGTAGATACTGTGTCTGTAAGTGTTTCACGAATTAGATTTGCTAATTTAGACCTTACACCAAAAATGGGATTATTGTATCTGTAGTTTTATCTGCCAACTTCAATGAAACGGCACGCTAAAATCGACAAAAATCTCTAAACGTATTTTTAATCCAGTAATGTGTGGCGAATGGTTGATTTCAAATTGAATATTTGTTCAGAACATGATCTGCTCTTCCTGAAACCACCTTCATATTCATCTAAATGACCGTACGCTGTTTTTTTCTACACTGGTTAGTAAAATCTTGCAAAATGTTTTACATGCAACTAATAGCAAGTAAATGCCTCTGCAGTTGTCATCTTCAGATTATTTTTCTTTCTTGTGTTATGGATGTGTCAAGGCTACCTTCCACACTCTTCGATTTTTCTGTTTTCGAGATTTCATTAAAGATTTTAGCTCATTTTTTTAATTATTTGTATTAGATACTGTGTAAAAATTCATTTGTAATAGTCTTCTCCACTAAATACTAAAAGCTTGTTCTCAACAGATAAGTAAGATTCTCAGCCACCTGTGTAATAGCTCTCTGGAACAGGGCATTTTCCCTGATAGACTGAAATACGCTATTGTTATACCTTTGCATAAAAAGGGGGATAGATCTGACGTCAACAATTACCGTCCAATCTCCCTTCTAACAGCTTTATCCAAAATTTTTGAGAAAGTAATGTATTCAAGAGTAGCTTCACATATCTGTAAAAATGAAGTACTAACAAAATGTCAGTTTGGTTTCCAGAAAGGTTTTTCAACAGAAAATGCCATATATTCAAGTTTTGAATGATCTGAATAACCGAACACCACCCATTGGGATTTTTTGTGATCTCTCAAAGGCTTTTGATTGTGTAAATCATGAAATTCTGCTAGACAAGCTCAAGTATTGTGGCATGAGTGGGACAGTGCACAAATGGTTTAATTCGTACCTAACTGGAAGAGTGCAGAAAGTTGAAATAAGTAGTTCTCGTAACATGCAAAGATCAGCACATTCCTCAAACTGGGGAACTATCAAGAATGGCGTTCCACAAGAGTCAGTCTTGGGTCCTTTGTTGTTCTTATTATATATTAATGACTTGCCATTCTGTATTCATGAAGAGGCAAAGTTAGTTGTCTTCGCTGATGATACAAGTATAGTAATCACACCTGAGAAACAAGAATTAACTGATGAAATTGTCAATACTGTCTTTCAGAAAATTACTAAGTGGTTCCTTGTAAACGGACTCTCACTGAATTTTGATAAGACACAGTACATACAGTTCCGTACGGTGAATGGTATGACACCATTAATAAATGTAGACCTTAATCAGAAGCATATAGCTAAGGTAGAATATTCCAAATTTTTAGGTATGTCCATTGATGAGAGATTAAATTGGAAGAAACACATTGATGATCTGCTGAAACGTTTGAGTTCAGCTACTTATGCAATAAGGGTCATTGCAAATTTTGGTGCTAAACATCTTAGTAAATTAGCTTACTACGCCTATTTTCACTCATTGCTTTCATATGGCATCATATTTTGGGGTAATTCATCACTGAGGAATAAAGTATTTATTGCACAAAAGCGTGTAATCAGAATAATAGCTGGAGTCCACCCAAGATCATCCTGCAGACATTTATTTAAGGATCTAGGGATTTTCACAGTAGCTTGTCAGTATATATACTCTCTTATGAAATTTGTTATTAACAACCAAACCTAATTCAAAAGTAATAGCAGTGTGCATAACTACAATACTAGGAGAAAGGACGATCCTCACTATTCAAGATTAACTCTAACTTTGGCACAGAAAGGGGTGAATTATACTGGCACTAAAGTCTTTGGTCACTTACCAAATAGTATCAGAAGTCTGACAGATAACCAACAAGTATTTAAGAAGAAATTAAAAGAATTTCTGAGTGACAACTCCTTCTACTCCATAGAGGAATTTTTAGATATAAATTAAGAAAAAAAAGAAAAAAAACAAAAATATTAAAAAAAACACAAAAAAATAAAGTTGTTATATTAACTTAAGTATGTTGTTAAATTAACCTAATTATGTCATGTATTGGAAAATTCGACTCGTTCCACATCATTACGAAATATCGTATTCATGATCCATGGAACTAGTATTAATCTAATCTAATCTTTCACTTTTCTTAGTGTTGTTATTACTTCAATTTCTGTATTAGTTGGAAGTAAATCTTAAAAAGATTTTCATGAGTGAGAAATCTAGCTTTATGGGTTGATTCTGGACAATTAAGAAGCCGATCAAAATATTTCACAAGTTTTTTGCAATTTTCAGTGTCGCTTCTGCCAAGTTTGCCATTTTCATTTATGAAATGCACTCTTCGGGTTTGGTATTCGTTCAGTCTGCCCTAAGTTTCCTTATTTGAAAATCTTTGTTCTTGAAATTGCCCGTACTGTTTCTTTTCTTGCTGTTTAAATTGACCATAGTGTCAAACTTTTCTTGAATATTTCTACTTTTTCCTTATTTTCGCCATCATCGTTAAAGCTTCTTTTCTTATCTCATAGCACCATGTTTTAATTTTATTTTGGATTGAGCAAGTGTTTTCTGCACAGCATCATTAATTATTTTAGATAACTAACAAATTGTCATATTTCAGCTATTTCAATTTCGTCTTGATATTTCAAATTGATTCTTTTGCTATAGTAAGTCTGTTTTCATTTTATTAGTTTTGTGATATTGGTTTTATTAGGTAGGAGTACAACCTTAATTTTAGAGGGGTAGTGATCAGAATAAAATTCAACATTCTATTTTACTTTCACATTCATAATTTGCGTAGTAGTTTTCTGAGAAACCGCTACATGATCTACGTGAAATTTTCCCAATATCTGGTCTAGCCCACATTTGGGCTTTTCTTGAAGATAGTACACGTTAATTTCAGGTAGGAATTTTGACATAGACTGATCAGTCTCATACCATTTGTGTTAGCTCTTTTGAGGACTGAGTAATGCAGTACTGCGTTTCTACATTTTTTTCCCTCTAGGCAGTATCATATTCATATTAGGTATTTTAAATATGTTTCTAAAAGATTCCAAAATTCTAATTTTTTTCAGATTTCCCTGTTGTCCTAATTTATCGCTCCAGGACCGTTACCAAATATGTATTTTTTGTTTTTGCATTTATTTGATAGGGCTGATGATCGTTGTGAGACATCTAAATTTTGTTACATACCCTATTGTACTTTTGTGAACATAGAAAGCGGTGGTTTGCTTTAGAGGTAGTTACTTGTTCTTCTGGGAATGTGGCTTTTAGAGTTGGTAGAATTTCTCTTAAAAGTGTTTCTATTTCTTTCTGTTCACTGGTTTTGAGGGAAGAATTTAAAGTTTCTAAAAAGAATAGTATTTCTTAGCTAATGAATTACTCTTCGTTTAAAATTTCTGGACTGAGAGGCCGCAACAGATACGTAAGATTATTCCCTTACGTTTCTTCTCCGCCTGTGAGAGATCTATTTATATATAAATATTTCTTCACACCCATTCACCGATGGAACGCAAGAAAAATAGAAACTGTTTTTGTGTGCGTGTGCGTATGGCGCGCAGTTCTATTTAGATGTGGCATTTGTACATATTTTTTTATTATTATTATTCTGGATTTACAATGTGAGTACATTTTTCAAGCACCTATTCTAGATTACAGTAAGTCACTAATTATTGTTCTCCACTCTTCTCTATTTGTCCATAAATCTTCAGGAATGTTGTTCTTCCTCATTGCTGACTGAACTCCCTGCATCCATGTATCAGGTGGTCGTCCCCTCCACTTTTTCTTCTTCCAATTGGTACCCAGTCGATTATGCATTTTGGTAGCCTTTCCTGTTCCATTCGTCTGATGTGTCCATACCATTTAAGTTGTTTGTGCTCGATGAAATCAATAACTGAATTTTTACATTTCATCTTGTCTCTGATTACTTCATTTCTTATTTTTTCTCGTCTTGATATTCTTGCTGAACGTCTCCAGAAATCCATTTCTGTGGCTAATAATTTTGATTTCAGTTGTCATTTTGTTGTCCACACTTCTGAACCATATGTAATAATGCTCCTAACTATTGTTTTAAAAATCCTTATTTTGTTATCAGTTGTTATGTGTTTGTCCCAGAGAATTCCATTCAATAAAGAGATTGTCGTCTTTCCAGAATTTATTCTTGATCTAATTTCTTTGTCCTGTTTCCCATCATTTGTAATTTTCACACCTAAATATTTATATTCCTCAGTAGCTGTTATTGTTCCCATCCCTTCTTCTAATATTAAGTCTCCATTCACTCCACCAATTACCATGTACTTTGTTTTATTCATGTTTACATTTAGACCTGATTTTTTTATATTCTTGAATCAATTTTCTGGTCATATACTCTATGTCCTCATAGTCTTGGGCTATAATCAGTTGGTCATCTGCAAATTGTAACGAGTATATTGTTCTATCATTTATTGGTATTCCCATAGTGTGACATTTTTTCTTCCAATTCTGTAAAGTTACTTCTGTATATATTTTATACAATGTAGGTGAGATGCTACATCCTTGACGTAATCCTTTTGTGACTTGGAATCCATGTGACAGATATTTACCAATTTTTATTTTTGAAATAGAATTTTTATATAAATTTTGAATTGCTTTAATTATTCTTGGATTTATTCCTATTGATATTAAAGCTTTCCATAAACTGGATAAAGGCACACTATCATAGGCTTTTTCTATATCTATGAATACTAAATGTATAGGTTGTGCCCGAACCATTTTTTTTTTTTTTTTCAATAATTTGTTGTAGGCAAAAGATATGATCAATTGTTGATCTTCCAGCTCTAAAACCTGCTTGTTCTTCAGCCTCCTTTTCTTTGTATTCTTGTTCTAACAAATATTTAATAATTCTTCCATATAATCTACCGAAGGTATTGGTCACTGTTATTCCCCTATAATTTTTACACTCATCTTTCGCTCCTTTTTTATGTATCACTGAAATATATCCTACTTTCAAATCATTTGGGACATCTTCCCCATTTAAACATCTTTCGAAAAGGTTTCTTAACAATTCCATTAATTTCTTTGTTCCTAATTTTAATAATTCTGCAGGAATACCTCCAATGCCTGTAGCCCTTCCATTCTTTAAGGATTTTATTGCAGTTTTTACTGTCTCTATTTCCAAACGGATGTAATTCTCTGCTTGTAGATCTATCATTTCATTATATTCAGGGTTTCCCAAGTATTCTTGCCTGTTTTCTGTTAATAAACTTTTAAAATATTTTTCCCAAGAGTCATGAGTAATATATTTAATATGTGTTGTTTCTTTGGAATTCCTTCTTAGATTTTTTATAGTTTTCCATGCTTCTGTGTTTCTTTTACCACCAATATAGGATTCAATTTTTTGACATGACTGTTCCCAAACTTTGTTTTTTGCTTCTGCAACCTTTTTCCGGATTTTCGCTTGTTGTGCATTAAACTCTATTTTATCTTGAAGATTTCTGGTATTTAACCATTTTAAATATTTTTCTTTCTTTAATTTCACTTCCTTTTTAATTTCTTCATTCCAGTAGTATAATGGATGGTTTGTACGTGTTTCTTCTGTTTCTCCTAAAGCTTCCTTGGCGGCTTCATGTAGTTTATTTACAATATAATGATATTGATTTTCTGTATTATCAAACTCTATTTCTACCAGTTTTTCATCTAATCTCTTTTGATATAAAAATATTGTGCTTTCATTCTTAAAACTATTCAAATTATATTTAGGAGTTTTGATTTCTGTTTGTATATTTTCTATAGGACAATTTCGATTTTCTTCGGTGCTTTTTCCTCTGAAGGGGAATAAAAATTTGGAATTTACCAAATAATGATCGCTAAGAGTTACCCCTCTATATATTCTTATGTCATGTATTTTTATCCTCATTTGCTGTTTAATTATAATATAGTCTATTATTGATTTTTGATTCAATGTATCTTTATGCCATGTGTATTTATGTATTTCTTTATAATAGAGGGAAACATTCCTCGTAGGAAATATATATCTAAAAACAAAGATGATGTGACTTACCAAATGAAAGTGCTGGCAGGTCGACAGACACACAAACGAACACAAACATACACACAAAATTCTAGCTTTCGCAACCAACGGTTGCCTCGTCAGGAAAGAGGGAAGGAGAGGGAAAGATGAAAGGATTTGGGTTTTAAAGGAGAGGGTAAGGAGTCATTCCAATCCCGGGAGCGGAAAGACTTACCTTAGGGGGAAAAAAGGACGGGTATACACTCGCACACACACACATATCCATCCACACATATACAAACACAAGCAGACATATTTAAAGACAAAGAGTTTGGGCAGAGATGTCAGTCGAGGCAGAAGTGCAGAGGCTATAATAGAGGGAAACATTCCTCGTAGGAAATATATATCTATTTGCCTCTGCACTTCTGCCTCGACTGACATCTCTGCCCAAACTCTTTGTCTTTAAATATGTCTGCTTGTGTTTGTATATGTGTGGATGGATATGTGTGTGTGTGTGTGTGTGCGAGTGTATACCCGTCCTTTTTTCCCCCTAAGGTAAGTCTTTCCGCTCCCGGGATTGGAATGACTCCTTACCCTCTCCTTTAAAACCCAAATCCTTTCATCTTTCCCTCTCCTTCCCTCTTTCCTGACGAGGCAACCGTTGGTTGCGAAAGCTAGAATTTTGTGTGTATGTTTGTGTTTGTTTGTGTGTCTGTCGACCTGCCAGCTCTTTCATTTGGTAAGTCACATCATCTTTGTTTTTAGATATATGTATTTCTTTATGTTGATAAAAGCCATTTAATATTTTCAATGAATTTTGTTCACAGATATCAATAGGTCTATTACCATTATCATTTATAACATTTTCTCCAAATGGTCCTATAATTTTATTTCCAATTTTACTTCCAGTTCTACTGTTAAAATCCCCTGCAATAATAATCTCCCTGGTTTTCCCGATATCCTCTATGATTCCATTTAAATTATTATAGAAATCATCCTTTTTACAAATTGGTTCATCTTCGCTTATTCCATATACTCCTATAATAGTAATTTTGTATCCATGAATATCAATATTAATTTTAATCAGATTTTCATCAATAGGTTCCCAGTTTGTGACCATTCTTTTGAATTTGTTTTTCATCAATATCGATATCCCCCGTTTTGCTCTTTGATTTTTTGGGACACCACTATAGAAATGTGTATATGATCCTATTCGTTCAATACCTCGTCCTTTTTTCTTAGTTTCTGGGAGTATAATAATATCTCGATTTCTAGCCTCCATTTCTTTAATCACTTCTCCTACTTTATTTTGTAATCCTTGTATATTCCATACACCAATTAAGACAGTCCGTTTTCTTAGCCTTTTTCGTCTCCTATTATATCCGTCCTGCTGTAATCTTATAGGCTTTTTAACCAGTGAGGTTTTTCCAATGAATGGGGAGTTGGCCCATCGCATTAACACCCAACCTGGAGGACCAGGTAATTTTTGCTCAAGGTTTTCTTCCTTTAGCCTTTGGTAATCCAGTACCTAAACTACAAGGCAGTAGTTGCTAGGTTTGGTCCACCCCGGGTATTTTATTTCCCCGGTACCCTCCATATCTGGGGGGCGTTCCCCTATCCGCCACCTGGGGAGGCGCCCGATGGGAGACTAACAACTCCACACGGGTTTGTACATATTTGAATTACTTAGAAAAGAAGCTGCTGAAGAAATGAGATTCTACATAGATAACAGCATTAATGAGAACAAACATTGGCTGTGGGCAACAATTCCAGTAAACTGAAAATTTTTGTAGGAAACATTAGTTTTGATCGATCATTGCAAAGCCGCAGGAATATTCTCACGTCATTCAGTTACAGTTTTCATTTGATAGTCACACTGAAAAAAAAATCTAGAAATACAGTAAGTATGAATACACCTGCGATTGTGTAGGCGTAGGAATGAAGGCACTACAGCATCAAATATACTTTCTTTTTCATTTTCTTTTTTTCGTGGGCATTTCATTGTTCACGGAGTGACTTGGCACAGTGGTTAAGAGATAGAATTACTGTCTATGGACTTGCTCACTTCCCTGTGAAAAGTGCATAACACAATATAAACTATAAAGGATTAGTTGCAGAGTAACGTTAACGTTAGCTTTATATCTCATAACTCCAAATTTTAGTATTAAGTAGATCCACTTTTTGTCCACTACTAGTTTGCCTAAATCGTACTCCTTAGCATATTTGCTTACGTTAAACTTCTGCGAACAAAAAATGTCACATGTATTTTTTCAGGATAGACGAGTAATGTGGCCTGGTCCGAACCACATCACGAATGTGATTGTTCACTTGTCAGTAGTATCCTGCTCCCTGTAAATCAGCGGTATCGCCGAATCTCAAACTTCAGAGAATACATTCTCTTGTAACCATGTAAGCCGCGAGTCGTTCTTCGGTGGCTTTTAGGGTGGTTTTCTGTAGCCACTCATGTACCATACTTCTTATCAGTGCCTATCACTTTTGACATTTTTAGAAATTCGGGCATATTACTGTAGCTAGTTCACTATTTAACAAACCCTGGGGGGGGGGGGGGGGGGGGCGGAAGATCGGAACTACTGCCGCAGGATGAAGGAACGGTATGGGGGCAATAATTTTTCACAATCTTGCTCAGTGCTGACGACGCGTACATGGTATCTGCGTCGTGCAGGTCAACTACTATGTGTACGTACGTTATAAGGTTTCGTGGAAGCACTCTTTTTACAGAGTCGTTCGTATTTACATGTAATACTTAATGGTATGAAATTAAATTACGCCGGTTCTGTTACAAATATTCAGTGAGTAAGAGAAGAATTACATTTAAAATTCTGTCAGAAAAGTTCCAGTGCAATTTAAAGAAAAAAATTGTACCTACCAAGTAACGATCCTAGCTCCTATCGAAGTAGTCCCATTGCCAATGTTTCTGAAGGTCTTGGAAGCAAGCAGGGAAATTTCCAACTGCAATACTTCGAAGCTTCTTTGTCACAGGGCGTTGGATGCCTGAGATACCGTCTTTTCACTACCAGAAATAAGAAAAAATCGCAAGGCGAGAGGTTGGGCGAGTATGGCGGATGTCGGATGGCAGTAACAGACTGTTTATACAGATACTCGTTAACAGATAAAGAGGTATGGGGTCTGCCTTTGTCATGCAGGAAGAACCAGTCCTGAGAATGCCAGAAAAGGTCTTCAAACGTTGCGATAAGCAGCTTAAAAACACAATCATGTATAAGTCACACATTCAATTTGAACGTAACATCCTGATCATGGTAGTCAAGAATCAGATCGTTGTAATAAGCACACTCCGATTACAGGCGCAACCTTTCTATCACTATGCCATTTAACGTAACGCTACAATAACAGTAATAAACGATTCACTGCATGATTAAGATTTCAGTGCCACATAGTGGTACACCACATAATTTGGTAGTAGTTACAAAGCGCCACGAAAACTTCCGAATAACCACCGACATGACCCGATCAAAATATCGCTTGCGTCAAAACAAGATGAATCATTCCCGCCCAAGACAGCGAGGACTAATGATGGGTGGTGAGGGCGGTACAGTCCTACCTTCTTGTGTCCTGCGTACTGTCAGGAACAAACATTCTGTGCTACATCTTTAAAAATCACAGATTTCGCTTTTATCCATAAGTTATTTCTCAATCATGTTACTTTAAAAACAAAATAACGTAGAAGAATAATTTTCTTTTATCAGAACTTTTTTTTCCCACTTGTACGTGTATCACCTGAAATGTCCTTGCGTACCACCGCATAGGAACCTCTGATCGAGGAGTTCGCAGTGACAAAGCTGTTCATGCAAAAAATGTCTTCAAGGAGAAAAAAATCCGTTGTGTGGCGAAACTGGCAAGGTAAATGAGCTGTAAAACTTTTGCTGCGTATCTTCACTATCCTTTATGTGCACACTATAAGGTTATAGAAGCCCCAGTACGAATCATACGAAACCATTAGTAGACTAGCAAACATGATGGGCGCTGATGATCATGCTGTTTAGCGCCCGAAAACCTCAAACCAAACACGCAGCAAATATGAGAACATAGTACATCAGATCTTAGTCTGTGGCTACTCTTCCAGAACAGTCCTCAGATCTAAATCTGTATTTCGGAACGCGCCAATAAAGCCGTTTCGTCTGCAGTAATGTACGTTCAACTGTGTGGTGCATGTTTTTCTGTGCTCTTGTCTATGGGAGCAAGAAAGCGCGATCGGCGATTTAAAATCTACATCCACACACCGCAGGTCACCTTACCGTTTGTGGCACCGTCACTTCGCCCCTTTTCCGGTTCCAGTCACGAATGATTCGTGGCAAGGAAGACCGGTGGCAAGCGTCCGAGTCGTTTGCATCTCTGTAATTTTGCCTTCATGGACTTCTAACGAGATGTACATTGGAGGAAGCAATGTATTTGTTGACTCTTACAGGGATGTAGGTCTCAGTATTTAACAGTAATCCACGACGTGATACAGAACTCCTCCCCTTTTAGCGTCTGCCACTGGAATTGACTGAGCATCTCTGTGACACTTTTGCACTTGCTAATGAAACCGCAAAGAAACGGTTTGCTGCTCTTAGGATTGATAGAGGAAATGGAGAAGATCCAATCCGTTTCGGATCCCAGGCTGACGAGCAGAATTCAAGTATTGGTCGTACGGTTGCTTTGTAAGCTACCTCCTTTATGGGAGGATTCTTCTAATGAATCTCAGTATTACATATGCCTTACCACCGATTAGTTTTATGTGGTCATTTCACTTAAAATCGCATGTGCGTATATATCTAGATGATTTATGGTGTGAATGCTTCCATTGATTGTTCTGCATTTGATTGTTCTGTGAATGCTTTCATTGATTGTTATGCAATCGTGTCATCATAAAATAGTGAGTCTTTCTGCCTGTTTATCCGAAGTATGTTTCATTTGTTCATGTTAAGGGTCAATTGTCAATCCCTGCACCATGTGCCTATCGTCTGCGGGTCTTCCTGTATTTCGCTACTATTTTCTAGCGTTGCTCTGTACACATAGTTATCACACGTGATAAACCCCACAGAACTGCTGAGGCGTTCCACTATGCCATTTACATATATTGTGAAAAACAGTGGTCGGCTGCTTAAGGCATGCCGAAGGTTGGCCGTGTCGTTTTCCACGGAGCCATCCCTGAACTTGTTGTAACAGACTCGGGGTTTGAATTTCCAGAATGCGAGTTAAATCTGCTAATCACTGCGCCGTTACATGAGGTGGCGGGCTGCTGTAACAGGAATGAAGTTGAGTCGGTAACAGAATATGGTGAACTGTTCACAGCTTTACTGTTAACACAGCATAACATACAAGAAGACGAAGTGCTACCAACATATTGCCTTTAGGTGTGGGATCGAAAAACGACCCGAACATACTGCGACTGTTTCAGATAATGTACGTTGCTGATTTAATTATCTCTTTATGTTTATCTGTTGTGTTCAATAAATACTGTTTAGTATGCACTGTACTAATAAGTTACAACTTGCCGTGAAAACGTTGTAAAGTCTTTTCGTAAGAAAATAAAGTAACCCATATTGCCACGAATTAACACCATTATACGCAGTTTCAGCTTCGAAACAGTCTGTGTCTAGTACAGTCCACAGTCATACTGAAGTAGCGCTATAGGACTAGTGCGAAAATGTGCAAACATAGCAGTACGGTTAGAGACAGAACAAAATCCAGTTAACAAATCATTCAGTACCAGTACAAGTCAATACAACTAACAGAAGCAGAAAAAAGGCACTAAAAACTATGCATTTCTGCAAGCTTTTTGCCTTTACATCTACAGGGCACAGAATTAAGGCAGCGGTAGAACTTATATCCACCTTTCTCACACAGTGGACTCACTGTACTTGAAATTGTCTTCTTATCAAGTGTTAAGTAGCGACACACAGATGTAACAAATACTTGAATAAATAGTGTGTTTGAAATTGAAAGCTCGTTATTGAGACTCAGTAATGGTACAAGTCACGCAACAGATCCGAGGCTTATCCAGTGACAAAACCGGCTGTTGTGTGGAGCGCGCGTTCTACCAGTGACGTTACGATCCATTTAATTAATTGCTTTTCAGGTGACGATTGAACGATTGTAGCACAGATGTTACTATTTTTTGAGATAAAATAGTGAAGCGGAATGTTTGACCCTTCCCATTTTTAATGAAATATTTGAGCTGAGGGAAAACAAGAGTCTGTATAAATTATACGATGAATCTTTGTCAGTATTTTCATAGCCAAATGATGAGTGGGAAATAGGCAAAAGGGGTATCCAATTGACCAGCGTGACATCTAGTTCTGGAAAATAAGTGCTTCAGTAACTAAAGTGATTGCCGGCCGTAGTGGCCGAGCGGTTCTAGGCGCTACAGTCTGCCATCCTTGAAAGTCTAGATGCGCTACGGGCGCAGGTTCGAATCCTGCCTCGGGCATGGATGTGTATGATGTCCTTAGATTAGTTAGGTTTAAGTAGTTCTAAGTTCTAGGGGACTGATGACCTCAGAAGTCCCATAGTGCTCAGAGCCATCTGAACTAAAGTGATTGAGAAAAAGTAATCAGTGATTTGAAGGAAAATTGAATTATTTCACGAGCAGCTGCTGCTAGCTACGTAAACGAAGTGCCAAAGTTTACATCTTCAAAGCGTAGGTATTTTGTGCATAAAGAGTTGCATCAGGGTGATATTTAAGTCAAAAAGCGTCCTTCAAATAAAGTACTATATTTAGGTCATTTAGAGAGCAGAAGAGACAAGGAAGATAAACGATGTGTTAGAAGGATCATGCTTTCTGAACAAAACTTGAATATAAAAAAAGTTTTGGGAAAAAATAAGCGACCAAATGTGCAGTGAAATGAGTTTTCTGAAGATAAGAAATAAAATCGGTTAGATACACGTTTGACAATCCTTCGAATGAGGCTTGAAATCGTGTACAGCACATAAGCTACTAATTGAGACTTTTAAGTTCAAGGATATTTGCTTGGTGGATTAAAATTTTAGTGTGTCTGTGGGTAAGCAGACCGTGTGGTCTGCCGTTACGTGGCGTCGACGCATTTCTGTTATATATTATCGAATGTCTAAAAAAAGTTCCAACAGTTTTCCAGCCGCTAACACTTTTCTTTTTCGGTAGACATTCCAGTATCAAGAAAAGAGAATGGACATTCGCAATCGGCATATCATTTCCTGTAGATGATTTCGAGCATCATTAAAATGTACGTCAAATGTTTCTCTAATGTTTCGTAAAATGAAAGTGTGAAAAAAGGAATTCGCCACGGATGCACCTATGTTAGGAGCTCATACAATGACCAGGAATGCAGGTACATTTAGTGATAGCAGACTTGGTTTTACTGTTATAAATCTCATACAGTCTGAAACATCTAGACTTTCAAGGATGGCAAAGGCGCAACAGTTTCCGCCAGTGCGCAGAACAGGAGTTGCCTGCGCTGTCCTAAAACATGCTGTAAACAGACCCAGATCAGCGAGGACGCTCTACCTACATTGTTCAGTCTCCAAGTGCCACCTGATCTGGCGTGCTGTACTGCTGCCGCGGTCCAACAGGAAATTAAACTATAACGCATTTCGCTTACGATTAGAATATTGCTTTCCCTGTATTGTGTGTGGCTTGTTACATTTGCTTTCTTGTGATCGATATGCCGGTCTTCAGTAATGAAAGAAAACTAGGTATTATTTAATTTCCGACGCATGTCAAAGAAATGCAACCACCGCTGTTAACACGACGCTGAACGCTACGCTCTTACCGTTGTCAGCATCTGCGCACAAGTCTTACGGAAACGGGAAGCTGCGTACGCAGGAAGCGTCGGCATACAACACTACTGAGGTGTATGTACGACACATCGCTCGCAATTACGGAATAGGCTGAAGTAGTGTGTGGATAACATTGCACATGCGTACGTTTACATCTCTCTCTCTCTCTCTCTCTCTCTCTCTCTCTCTCTCCAAGAACTGTACGGGAATGACTTTGAATCCCGCATTGAATTCTGTCGGTTTGCACTTAAGCAGTTGAAAGGTAATCCTGAATTCCTAAGTGATACGTTGTTTATGGATGAAGCGTCATTCACAAATCATGGTGACGTGAATCTGCGGCACATACGACTTTGGGGTCTCAATGCTGGGTGCGATATCATTGGTAGCCGTACTGTAGCTCCCTATTTTTATCAGGGAATATTAAACATGCAGCAGTACGCACCCATTACTTAAAGACATTCTAGCCTCTCTTATGGAGGACGTGGAATTGGAAACGCGTCTATCAATGTGGTTCCAGCATGATTTGTGCCCCCGCACACTACGCACGTGTTTCCAGGGAAGTTGTGAATGTAATGTTTCCAAATAGGTGGATGGGACGAAAAGATCCTGTGTTCTTTACAGCCCGGTCCCCCGACTTGACACCATTGAGAATCTGCTCACACATGTCCAGGGAGGTGTCAGGACCGAGCGTCGGAAGAGTGACGCCTGTGCTCCGACCCGTTCCTCTAGCAACTACAGATAACTGAGGGTCGTCCGCGTTTTGTAGTTCATTGTAATGACTCGGCAGTGGGAGTCTGTGTTTCTGTTCGTGAAGGTTGTAAATATGTTTGCAAATTTAGGACCTACAGTACTTGTTTCGGAGGAATAAGCAAGGCAGACAAAAGAAGAAATATGTAGATCCATAGTACCTGTAAAACAAGACATCTACAGGGAGAGTTCGAACAGTTTCCTCATCTCATGGACGAGACAAAGTTTTATGAATATTTTAAGATGACACAGCGCAACTTCGCCAACTTTTAAAGAAACTAGAACCAAAATTTAGAAAAAGGAAACATTCTAGAGGCTGTCAATTTCACTCAGAGGACACTTGACCCCCTTTTTTTTCTTTCTTTTAGGTATATTAAAAAACCAATAAACAGAAGGTACAGAAAAAAAGTTTGGGGATATCACTTCTGTTTTATTCTTTTAGTGATTGAAATATAAATGCATAATTTAGTAAAAAGTAAACTTTAATTTCTACAGTCCTAAGAACAACACATCATATACATTTCTTGGAGTTGCGTGTATCGAGTAACGTTCGTAACAGCAAATCTCTCAGATGATGGTGTTGTTAATCCTTTTACAAGAGAGATTTTTCCGTCGAACGAGAGTTATTTTGTACTGAAGCGTGTAATGCGTAGGAAGTAATGGGGCGGCGTTGCGATATGTTTTAGGCAGATCCGCCTGACTAAAGACCCCATGGTGCTGGCTGACGTGCCGTTCTGCGCGGCGGGCGGTGCGGGTCCGCCGCTCGTCGTGAACGGGTACCACGGCGGCGGCAGCGGTGCCGGCGCGGGCAGTGCGTCACTGGCGTCGCAGGGCAAGTCCGAGGAGCAGTGCTGCGCCCGCGTGAGGCCGCTGGCGCGCCAGCCGCAGCTGCCGAAGCGCAAGCTGCTGCACGTGCAGGGCCTGCACGCGGCCAGCAAGCGCGCCTCGCGGCCCGCCACGGTGCGCTGCGCCTGCCGGCCGCCCGCCACGGTGTGCGCGCTTTGCACCGGCCGGCCGGACCCCACGCAGCCGCGGCCGCTGCACGCTCACCTTCCGGCCGCCGAGCGCGCCGCCGCACTCGACCCCGCCTTCCACCCCGTGCTGTCCATGCCGCAGGGTGAGTATGTCTCTGACTCGGCGGGCTCGGGGAAGTTCTGTCCACAAAGCTGCATCATTCGTGGCCGAAAACCCGTTACGAAAAAGTTTGCAATTACGAGGGGAGCACGTCGTGGCTGGACGTGGGGAAAAAAATGACAGAGTAAAAAGCAAGTAAACTTAGCGTGCTCTAATTGGAGCGGCTTCCATCCTATCAGCCATAGGTAACTGCAGGCACTTTCATACAAGATATTTCTCTTTAACCCACAACTTTCTCCTCTGTGAAAGAAAGCAACTAGAATAGGTGGCCTAGCGCGATCACGACGGTGCGATTAGCGACACCTTACGGTGTGCGCTCATCGAAACGCAGACACTTACTGTAGGAGCTTTGAATTGAGGCGATAACGTTCCCGATGTAAAATATTGTTCCGAATTCCACAGTGCAGCCATTCTTATTCTTATTTGACAGATTCCGAACTGTGTAACTTCCTAGGAATTAAACTTACTTATTTTAGTTGTATGTATTTTTTTACTTTTGATTTAAATATATTGTTTTAAGATCCTGTACACAATACCCAATCGAGCCTTTTTGGTTTCTCTGCACCATCAAATTCAACCTGAAGAAGGAAGTATTAAATTACAGGAAAGTCATTTGTCCTATGTTCAAGAAGCCATTGGATAGTAACTTCACCAAATGTATATGTTAAACAGCTTATGGGAACACTTGTAACAGAGAGATTAATTTTGGGAATCTGAACGGGAACACCAGGAAAAGCACTTCTCCAAAGTCAAAAGCAGTCTACATGTAACAGGAAAGCCCGCATCTGTCGAGGACACTGTATTGCAATCCACAATGCCATCTCAAAAGGCTGGACGACAACTAATAGATGTTTGCAGCCAGTGATGAAGAATCACACTGGTGAAGAGTGACTATCAGAGCTCGCAGGTGTTCATAGTTCAATCTAAAAAGTGGCATGTCTCGCCAGTACAAACCACGTGAGGTGGTGTAGCTCGATGATTGAAAAGCCACTTTTTGTGTGTGTGTGTGTGTGTGTGTGTGTGTGTGTGTGTGTGTGTGTGTGTGTATATATATATATATATATCGCTTGTATTTGATGTATAGCTCAAATAATAGTGGATTTAATAGTGGCAGTAATTTTAGTAGATTAGATTATTTTAAATTATTCTACCATACAGAACTCTTTTTCTTCGACTCACATCTTTTGTAATGTTTCAGAAGAAATTCAGTAATACACTGCTTCCTGTAATTGGTGACAAAATTAAATAACTGTATCCCTATGAATGTGTAACTGTTTCCGTTTTTTAAGCTTGTAACTTGTATATCAATCATCTGTCTTTGATGTGTGTCATACTGGTGCATAGACTTATGCAGTTCATGGCTGTCTTTATTTTCCTTGAAATGAAATGCACCAAGCAACTGAAAATAAATGAGAATGCAGTCGTCAGTATTTTGAGCAGCTTAAAAGTAGTCTGTATATAAGTGGTTACTTACTCCAGCAGTGTAGCTAATGGCCTTTTTGTCAGATAAAAATTATTTTCGCCCAAGAGGAATTGCACCATAGGAGCACTGCATGCTGTGTGTGTGTGTGTGTGTGTGTGTGTGTGTGTGTGTGTGTGTGTGTGTGAGAGAGAGAGAGAGAGAGAGAGAGAGAGAGAGAGAGAGAGAGAGAGAGAGAACATAAAATTTCAGCAGCAGCTTTGAGTCCAACAAGTCATGAGTTTACTTAGCAGATAGGTGACTAGGGCCAATTTTGTGGATAGAGTTGGTGTCAGTTTCCCAAGCTAATTTTGGATCAAGATGAATGCCAAATGCTCAACTGAGGCACAACAGTTATCATTGTTACATAGCCTGAAAAGGATATTTAGTTTTAGAGGGGCTAATTTACAAATAATTTACTCTCAGCCGCAATGCTGTATATTATAATTTTGCACTCTTCTGCCTGACTGTGTCAGCGTTCTTGTCCGCAATGCTGTATATTATAATTTTGCACACTTCTGCCTGAGTGTGTCAGCGTTCTTGTCAACTATAATAAAGGCAGTGTCATCTGTCATGTGGACTTAATAAGATACCATCATATTGGGTAAATCATTTACTTAAATTATGCAAAGCAAAGTTCCAAGCACGAAACCTTGTGGGATACCTCCTGTGACTCACAGTGTGTCTGATTTGTTTTTGTTAAAAATCTACAATTTGCTTTCGTTCACTCAGTTAAGATGTAACCAGGGATAGCACTTCGCCCTCAAAACCATAAAAGTAAAGCTTTTTAAACCCTTTATTTGAGGTAATTTTAAAAACCATAAAATCTAGGTTCAAATTTTTTTTATTTTTGATGAGGTATTACTGAAAGGATAGCAAATTATTATATTTCAAAAAACGATAGTCAGTAAATGCATAAAATGATCAGAGGACTAGCAGGATTATATAGGCAAAACACATTAAGGGACTGAAGTCCCAAAAGAATCGTACTGCTAGTGTTATTGCTTCTGGTGATAAAAAAGCAGTCCTTTTTTCATCAATACGCAAAAACTGTTTCACTCTGAGCACTTTGAATGTGGGTGTAGGTTTCAATTTGTAGATGAGCAGCAAAGTTCACATCTGCCCCTTGAACTGACAAATGTTGCCCAGTGAGATCCTGTATTTTCTAGTCGTTTGGTACTGAAAATGCTGAAGCTTGATCATTTTTGGGCATATTCCTGAATGCAGACTAAAGGGTGATATGGTTGTGGAATGCAGATACAGATTGAATATTTTCCTTGCCGTACTCCTTCTCTTACTCATTTGCATTTACTGCAGATTCTGCAATTTTTTGTGAAGTACTACCACACACCAAAGACTTTTTGCATTATTATTATCGATCAAATTACTAATCATTTCGTTTTCGCTGTAATTACCACGTTCAAATGGTGTATCAGTCAGTATCATCTGGAAAGTTTACTAAAGGTCTGAAAGCAGGAAAAGTTATAACCATCAAAGAAAAGCCACAAAAAATTAGTCTAATTTCGAAATTGTGAAGGCAGTGCACTGGACTTGTCAAGACTGCTAAGTCCCAGTCACATTTTACATTATAATTTAATATTACAAGGGTATTGTATTTATATTTTATCAAAAGTAACATTAGTATGTATAAAGGTAACTAAATAAATTACTACTCACCTCAGTCCATATATGAACATTTTATTTACATAACTTTGCAGAGTTGTTTCACATACCAAACAGCCATTTTCAATACAGCTGTTTACATTTCGGGCTGAGGTATTGGCTTCTGAATGGTGTTTGGGCTGTCCATACATCTAGTGTAGGAAGCAGAAACTACATGGAATGGGATGCCTGTCCCCAGAGGTGTAATGGGTTGTCGAGTAACACAGTTCCACACAAAATCTGCCAGATCTCCTCAGTCCCTCCAGTAAATAGATGGTTTATATAATTCTGTGTAAATTTTATTTGGGTCAACGAGTGTGGCATTTACGAAAGTTTGAATGTAGAGAAACTGTTCAGTAGTTACTGGGCCGTGGATTATCTCGTTTTTTATGTAGTGCATGACCACTGTCATTTTTAAACATGCTGGTGGGAAAATGGCCACTATAATCCGTTCATCATAAAAATAAACCTTGTATTCTTCCGCGTTTGCAGGATCCTAATTGGATTTTCGTTGCACGTGGGACTGTAGCCAAGCTGTTTAGAGTACTGTCAAGTTCGATAATAAGAGTACTTTTGTGCTGTGCGTTACTTGCACATAGACTCAGCAATAATACGGGACAACAGCTTTACCGTCACATTTAACTTGGACAGCACTGGCCGGTCAGCTGGTACAGCTAGCCTGCAGTGACGTGGCCAGCTGCAGTTCACACGTAGAAAGAGACGAGCATAGGAGCAATACAGCTTCGAATGTCATTTAATTTTTATGCATAATGAAACAATACACTGAAAATCTCCCACAATATGCTCCTTAGACGACTAGACGAAAATGGCAACACATTGTTGTTTTTAGCTAACGTACTATTGTAATTAAAAACAAGAATTATGAAAATTCCTGACTTAACCACAGGACAATTTTTCTGTATAAGCTGTGTGTAATGTAAGAGAGTATTCAAAGATTTCACCGTATAGTTAAATATTGAAGCCACTAAAGGTATTACTTACAGTCAGTTTGTCTGGTAATCTCTTAGCTCCTTCCTTGTCCGAATCCGAGAAATACATTTCAGTTCTGGAAGTGTCACCTGCTATGTTGACGAGCCTATCAACAACTGAATCCACGAAGCCAACCAGGCACAGCACGTTTTCTCTTCCTTTTATGATGAGCCGTTCTATATCCTACCAATGTTTGGCAGTGATGTGTGGAAAATTTGCGTGCATTAGTTTCATTATGTCTGGCAGCTTAACAGTCTTATTATTTCTCGGGCCAAATCCCGCAGCTCGGCTCCAAATCAGTTCTGTTGGGTTCATATTGTAGTGGTACAGTAGCAAATGTAGAAATGTAACACTTGTGTGATGTAATCGATCCTCTGAAAATTATTGTTTTTCATGTTTCTAAGATACTTATCTACCTCTGAGGTTTAAAACGATGGACATAGCCAAATAAAGGGGATTTGGTTTTTTATTTTAGCCTTAAAAAAAATTAAATTGTTTTACTAAACAACTTTTATGAACAGTAATCATAAAACATCGATAATGAAGAATTTCTATTTGAAACAGGAATTTCACATCCAATATGGAATTAGAAACAAGAAGATGTGCATTATTAATAAAAAATGATGAGTTTCATAATTACGAGATGCAGGTACTTCAAATTTGAAGTAATTTAGTTTCTTACGTTAAAATAACACACGTAGAGTTAAAAACTATTAGATGGTTTTTATTAAACTGAAGGGCGTAACAGAACAACTGAACAAAAACGCCTGTTCTACTCTTTGATGGTACAGCACTTAACGCAAGTCACACAGAGAATCATTAAAATTGCAATCTTAACACCCCTGCTCAATTTAATGATTTTCCATTTAACGCTAACAAAAATTAAAACAAACCCAACAAACTCCTCAAAAGCAATGAATCTAGGAGCTGGTAAACCTTTGGTAAAAGTATCTGCAATCTGGTCCTTCGATCATACATGCTCGGTCATGATGATCCTGTAGTGGTGAAGTTGACGCACAAAATTATATTGAACATTGACGTGTCTCAACCGTCTATGTTCCCATGTTTTCAGTAACCGTATACAGGACTGATTATCCTCAAATATACGAATTGGTAGCTGGAGTGGAATTTGAATATCGTCCAGCAAATATTTCACCCAGAGTAACTGAGCTGCAGCTGTCGCCAGAGGCTACATATTCTGCGTCTGTAGAAGACAAAGCAACACTAGTCTGTTTTCTTGTTGCCCAACAGACGGTGTTTCCAAAACATTTTAATAGATAACCAGAGGTAGATCTTGCGTCTTCTTTTCTATGCCAGTTTGAATCAGCATAGGTCAGAAGAACCTCTTCATTCCCCTTACGATAATGTAGTCTCATATTGACAGTTTCTTTGATATATCTCAAAACTCTTTTTAAGATTTTCCAGGGTTGTACTGATGGATTGTTTTGGTATCTGCTCAAGAAGTTGACCACAGCACATGAATCAGGTCTTGTTGCTGTCATTTCGTACATCAAACATCCAATCAACTCTGCAGGGCTTATCGATCATTTTTCCCTCCTTGATTTCCAGTATAACTTCCATAGGCGTCTTGACCTGATTATAATCTTGCATGTTGAATTGCTGTAGCAAATTCTTCAAATATGATGTTTGGCTCAGATACATTTCCCCCTTGTTCATAGAAATCTCGATTCCCAAGTATGATTGTGGCTCTCCCAGTTCCTTTATTTTGAACTTCTCCTGTAACCTAAATTTCACTCTGTCCATTTCCTCTCTATTATTTCCTGTCATCAACATAGAGCACAGTGTAAATGACAACTTCCTTTAAAATCATATTAGAAAGACATTAACTGCTTCAGACTGATTGAATTGTATAGACTTAAGAAAGGTATGAATAGAGTGATTCCATGATAGTGGTGCTTGCTTTAAGCTGTATAAAGATTTCTGTAACGTGCAAAGCAAACCAGTTTTGTCTTTCAGTTCTTCTGGAATACCCACTCCTTCAGGAATAGTCATGTATATTTCCTCCTTGAGTAATCCATGAAGAAAAGCGTTGCCAACATCAAATTGTTCCAGAACCAGTCCTAGTTAGATGGCAATAACTAGCATTATTCTGATAGTTGCAAGTCGAGCCACTGGTGCATATTTTTCATTGTAGTCAGATCCCCTTTCCTGTGAACATCCTTGTGCCACAAGTCTAGCTGTGTGTCTTATGGTATTCCATCCGTGTCCTTTTTTAATTTCAACACCCACTTAACTGCCAATGGTCTTCCTTCTAGGTTGTAATTTAACAAAGATCCAAGTTTTGTTTTCCTTTATAGAGTCAGTCTCATCCTGTACAGCTTTATACCAGTGTTCCTTATCTTCACGATTTTCAATTTCCGTGTAACTTTTCGGTACATCAAACACAAATGAATCAGCATTGAGTGCAAGAACAGCATAGTCTCTCTGATATTTGGGGGTTCCTCTCCCTGGCAGAACATCAAACAGTTTTCTTTTCTGACAAATTTTCAGCTTCCTCTTCATCATGGGTCAGTTCTGGTATGGGAATTCTTTCATGGGCCCCATCAGTTGGTTTGGTATCTTCTTCGACAATGTCTTCTTCTTCATCATCATCCTTCTTGGATGATTCCTGTACAGATTCTGGGATCCAATCCTCAGCTGGTTTACTTCCAAAGTCAAATCTTACTTCATAGAAAACAATGTTCCTTCCTGTGACTATTTTTCCTTCCCCTGGACACCAAAGCCTGTAGCAATTAGGACAGTAACCAGTGAAATAGCATGTTAAGGACTTGTCCTCAAATTTCCCTATTCTCAATTCCTTTGATACCAGTAGATAAGCAATACATCCAAACACTCACAGCTTATTCAAATTAGACTTCTCGTTATACCACAAAGCTGCAGGCACATTTCCTTCCAAACCTGCTGTAGAACTTCTATTAAGTAGAACTTCTATTAAGCAGGTACACGGCAGTACGAACAGCTTCTGATCAGAACATTTTATCTAATTTACACTGAAGTATCATAAAATGAGCTTTCTCCATAATAGTTCTGTTCATTCGCTCTGAAACACCATTTTGCTGAGGAATCTATCTGATTGTAAACTCAAACTGTATTCCTTGTTCTTCAAAAAACTTTCAATTCATTTGACATGTATTCACGACCACTGTCACAGAGCAATCTGCTAATCTTACAGTTGAAATGAGCTGTAGCCATGGCATGAAACATCTTCAGATAACGGGTTACCTCTGACTTCGATTCCAGTGCATAAACCACTGTGAAATGTGTAAAGCGGTCGACGAACGTGAGCACATACTTCTTTCCGTCGAAGGATTCTGGTGCAGTTGTCCCACACGGATCACTGTGGATCAACTGAAGATGTCTGGTGGCACGTTTCCTATTGTGATTGTATGGCAGCTGTGATTGTTTTCCTTCGACACAATTTGAACATTGTTCCGTGGGGATTGTTGAAGTGAAGTGTCCAGTTCCATACCATCAACTTATGACTGGAGGTGTCTATACCATAACTCAAATGGCCTAATCTGCTATGCCACAGTTCCGCATTAGTTGCAGTTGAAGCAGCTGACAAGGCTTTTCGTTGCAAAAAATTTAGAACATTCATACCTATTAGCTGAGTGGTCAGCGCTACGGACTGTTAATCCTAAGGGCCCGGGTTCGATTCCCGGCTGGGTCGGAGATTTTCTCCGCTCAGGGACTGAGTGTTGTGTTGTCCTAATCATCATCATTTCATCCCCATCGACGCGCAAGTCGCCGAAGTGGCGTCAAATCGAAAGACTTGCACCAGGCGAACGGTCTAGTCACACGGCATTTTTTATTTGCAATGGCAACAGTTTCTTTTCCTTTTTTAATTAAACCTTGAGCCATTTCAAACGTGATACTGAAAGCATTATTTCCAGTTTTTTAACTGACAGCAAATTATAATTAAGATCAGGCACAGATGAAACATCTTTAATCGTTATCTGATTTTCCTTTCCTTTTACCACACTAGTGACCTTAATTTCTTCTTTTACTTTAGCCTCAAGAAAAATGCCTGGCTTAGCTACTCTGACTTTAATTGGCTATTCCGGTTTCCTTAAATTAGTGAGAGGTATCTTATTGTTAATCAGATGTTCCTTGCTCCATAGTCCAAGAACCATTGTTGTTCGTTGACTGACCTTCATTTGATGCTTAAAAACAAAACCCATATTCCTCTTTGACGTTAGCTACGGCCACAGAGTTGCTGATACTGAATTCTTGTTGGTACCTTAACTCTACAATTAGCCCAATTGTGTCCAGGCTTCCCGCAACTGTGACAAGTAAAAGTTGAAAGAAGTTCCTTGTTGACTTACATAATTTCATAATTAACAATTGTTTTCTCAACAGAAGTTGACCAGCAATTCCATTTCTCTCGAACGTATTGCGCAGAGGTCCATAAATCAATAGAAGTTACATTATCATTCGCGTATTCCAAGTGACTGTTGGCAATGCGTTGAACAAGATGAGACTTAAATTTACTGTCTTGTTTAGCCATTTCAGCCAGTCGTATTTCCTTTGCGGCACGCTGTGTATTCTCGGCCCTTTTTAACCATTTCCACGCGCGCGTTTCACTACGGAACAGAAGCAGCCCCAGCCATTTTCATACTGCGCATTAACAGCGCGACAGTCAGAGCACAACGCTGCAGAGGCTGTGACTGTACGCAAACTTTGAAATAAAAAGTATGTAGCTAAAGCGTGATTAAGAAAAACTTTGATGGCTGTTAATATATTTGAATATTTTAGTTTCCTTTAACGTAACTTAGTAATACGATATCTAATCGTAAGTAGGACCTACTTCCACGAGCGTAACAACACCACTGTACGTGTGCTACGGCTTCTGACTAGCGTTTGTGTTTGTTTACATGAGGTTTATTCTTATGATGAGAATTCAATACTTACTACAGTCCGTTCAAGTAAATAGTGTGTTTTCTATTATGATACTGTGAAACAAATCTCTTCTACTGCAAGGTCTTTGCTTTCCACATTTTGGGAGGTACAGACCAAAACAAGAAAGAATTCTTCTGTTCTGTGAAAAACACTTCTTCTACCAAGCAAGTGATCGTCGCAATTGACGTATGTATTTTGGATCTAGATCTCTTTTTGGTTTGAATGATCGGTCCTCTCATATCCCTGAATACTGACCATTCCTCCTGTAACACCCATTTAAGCTGTAGCACTAGCCAGCAGATTTCAGATATGCGAAGTTGTTTTGAACCGTAGCTTAGCGGACCACCGAACGGCAAATTTATAAAGAATCCCATTCGCACAAAGTCATGGGACCACCAGTAGAAAGTTCGAACTTTGGAGTTAAATCCTTTTTTCAATGCATAAATACTGCGTGTTATCGAAATTCATAGACAAAGAACTTTATTTTCCTCTGTAGTTTTAAGGAGTTGGCATTATAAGTACAATGTTGCCGACTATATTGGTGTGCCAGTGGGATGCGTCGAACGTTGAGAGATTTTTCCCAAAGAGCATAGAAGTGGAACTCTCTTAATCGTGTTTGCTATCAGTTAGAGAGACGTTACCGACGTTTTAGATCAAATTGTGAGTGGCAAACTGCGGGTCATCTGCAATATTATCGTTGGAACATACATTTAGCATAATCCACTCTATTCACTGTCCATAATAGATAAGGTTCGTTGTCAAGCTGATTTGTTCAGATTCATTACATTGTTTACTAGTAAAGAAGTGCGAGACTCGTATACATTAGATGTCAGTTGAAAATTCTTTGATCGCCACACAACTGTTCATCATGAATAGCACTATTAAAACTTTTTAGTATCTGTATCTTTTGTGTTGAAAGCGTTGTTTCGATATCGCCAAGTGTGTTGTTTATTAGTTGAAGACAAATTATCAAATTTCGGCGTTAAGTGGAGGACTGCGTGAAAGTGCCACGCAGGAGCTCGATCTAGTAGTGCTAGCTGGGATATCATTCTTGAATCAGTATGCTGAAAATTATTTGGCTTTGATGAAGCACCGCATGTTGTGAAAAGTAGAAATGGCTCGTAATTTATGTTGAGATACTGTATATTCAACCTGAAATTACGAAGTGTTGCTTAAATATAAATGAAGACAGTTGTATGCCTGCATAACAGTAAGCACTGTGCACAGTGGAAAAAGTTTTGCGCGCGCTTTTCGTTTAATTCAAATATGTGCGTAACGGGGTTTTACCAGTAACGCTAGAAAATGTGCCATATGAGAGAGCGCATTGAGCATGCTCGGGTAGAGGAACTGGTGAGTCACATGGCAGGTACATAATCACGTTTGGAGATCCATAAAAGTCGCGCAGTGTGCGGCCGCGTTTCGTCGCGTCGATAAGCCTGCGCCAGCGCAGCACTCCAGCCGTCCCGGTCAAAGCGCGCGCGCCCCCACGCGCATCTGACTCACCATATGCCGGCACAGCTCCCTCCAAACGACTGAGTGGGCAATTGTTGATTACTACACAAAAACACCAACCAACCAAATTGCCTCCTTACCGTCACGTTCTTCTTTACACGAACCAGTAATTTTCTAATGTTGCGCAATACTTTCGTCGTCTAGTTGGGTATTGCACAACTCGAAGAAATTAAAAATTATCAAATGCGTTCGGCAAGGTAGTTCACAGGTCCTTCTGACTTGTAAAATTTATCATAAAATTTATGAAAACGAAAGATTAAAGACTTGGGAAAGTAAAATTTCAAGGGGAGGTGATAAAACTATACTCTCCCCTTTTCACTGATGACCAAGTGATGGTTGCTGAGATAGTGACGACTATCCACTTACTAAGGAAGCTGTTTAATTGAGTTTGAAAATAAACGCAGAGAGAACCAAGTATATGGTACTGGGTAGTGACCAACAGCATGATTTAAATACTGTGAATTTGATACAAAATTTTTTCATCACTTAACGTCTAGGAGTAACATATATTAAAAGTAAGATAAGGCTGGGAAACGTGTAATTTCACAGTTTAACACATTCTGTGTAGTAATATATGTATAAATAAAACTAAAAAGGCCGTATACAAAACGAGCAGAAAGCATATGGATATATGGCTCAGAAGTTTGGGGAATAAGAATGAGGAAAAAGGTAACTGCTATTCGCAAAAAATTACTCCTGGAGACAGTGCGTTGGAATCTGCTGGTAGCACTTTGGAACTTGTTTGTAGTTCCTTCTGCTGATTTTGTACAACCACAGTCTACAATGCATAGTCGTCACTGTCCTTCACTACACGAGGTCTGACTGCTATTGGTAGTTGTTCTTTCAGGTTTCCAGTTCACACAAGTAAGGAAGAAAACAGAAAAATTTATGGACATAGATGGGAATATTGTGGAAGCCATAGAAATGAAAAACTTATATGGTGTGACTATTTCGAACAAATGGATGATAATACATGGCCAAAGAAGTTCGAAGGTGGATACCAGATGAAAAAACAAAATGAAGTTGACCATCTGAAAGATTCTCTTATAACATCCTGCGCACAGTGACAGTGCTAGCTGGACTCTGCTGGCTGCTGGTAGCACATTGGAACTTGTTTGTAGTTCCTTCTGCTGATTTTGTACAACCACAGTCTACAATGCGTAGTGGTCACTGTCCTTCACTACACGAGGTCTGTCTGCTATCGGTTTAGCCTTGGTTTTTCTTTCAAGTGTCCAGTTCACAGTCATGTCACTAACAGTTGATTTGGGTGGCTTTAGGGGGACTGAAATGTCCCTGATAAATCTGTTACTCAGGTGAGGCCCAATGACTAGTCCGCGTTCAAAGCCACTAGGATCAGCTGAATGCATAATTCTGCTTTTATTGCTTCTCTACCGACTACAAAATACTCCTCGCATCCTTATATACTGGGAGATCCACTTCTCGTGACATCTAGTGGTCAGTTCCACATTACATACTTTTGGTGTCTGAAGGGGGGAGGGGCAGTGTTCTGAAATGTTAAAAAAATCTGCTATCAAATACTGTCATCAAATTGCTCTTTCCAAATCATTTCCATTAAAAGCAGTGCCTAAAGATTGTCCATGAGTTAAATTATTGGCTGTTATTTTGACCTATTGCAACATCCAGATTTTGTGAAAGTTATTTGTATAAACTGATAAACCATTTCTATCGCAACAAGTGGCTCGCTAAATGAATTATATAGCGGGCTTGCACATTATGTCGTATGGTGATTACAAATAATGGAATAATTTACACACACATTGTCTTCAAGCTCAGGTTAACACACTCTGCATTTTTCGGCGAGAACTGTTGTTTGAGAATGATTTATGCAAACAAAATCATTAAGGGAGTCATGTCTTATTGTTCTGGAGATATTCTTTGCCCTTCCACATATACCTTTTTTCTTCATTTGTTGCTCCTATATATGCCTCTCTTCTTTGTAATGGCATGGATACATGCTAACAACAGTTGATAAATTTGGTATTGCAGATCTTTCAATAAGACATGGTTTCATGTGTTGAGAAGAAAAGTTTTTTAGAAAATGCAACGTTGATATTTCTTGTTCTTTTTATTTGTCTGAAACAACACCTGTGCGTTGGTAATGGCCAAGCTCAACAGTGTGCACCATATAACCATTGGCCATCTTCTTGTCATTCGTGTTGTTGAATATTTCCTGCACATTTGGTCAACAGTATCAACCCCACTTTTTTGTCATAATATAATCTAATACAATGTGCGATTTCTTAGTGGCCTCATCTACTGTTCCTTTATTGCATGTTGTCGGAATGAGTAAAACAGATTTGTTATGTTTAAGTACATGCAATTACATTGTAATGTCTTTCTGGATCAAAAAACTGCCAGACTGGTTTCTATATTCTCATTGGCAAAATCTCAGGTGGGATTTCTTTTGTGTTCTTTCTTAGGGTTCCTACACAAGTAATTTTGTTTTGCACTAGGGGGAGAGAGACAGCAGACAGCTGGTATACATTTGTTTATTGCTACATTTGCATTCGTGCCTTTTATTGGCTCAGTTAGTCGCAGTAAACATATGAAAAACCGATGTAGAATGACTTAAGCATCACATAAGCAAATATTTTGATGCCATATATTTGCTGGTTTATTGGGTATGGATGGAAGGTAATCTTCCATCACACTCAACTTCTGAGTTACTATTATGATCTCTTGGTAATATTACCTCATCCTCCCTGTCGGAGAACAAATTATCAATATCTCCGCAGTTGTTGATCTTCTGCAAGTGCCTCTAAAAGTGTTCACTCTAATTCCTCCTGTGTGAAGTATTGTTTGACCCTAAAATTAGAAATATGAACTATTGTTAGCAGGTAATGAAGTATAATAATGGACTTCTCTAAAATATACCACGTTTTGGCACACTGATTCATGTAAACGTACAGTGTGACAATTATTGAATTTTATGAAACAAAATCATTGTAACTTCTGAACAGTTTTTGTTAGGACATTCAAACTGCACAATTGGCCGCAGGGCATGACGGGAATTACTACAATGTATTCAATTTGGTTTTAGCGGCAAAGCCTGTTTTCATTTGGATGGGTTTGTCAATAAGCAAAAGAGGCGCGTTAGGGGGAACTGAGATTCCGCATTTCATGATCAGGAAGTCTCTTCACCCTCAACGGGTGACTGTGTGGTATGCAGTGTCCAGTCGTGGAATAATTGGTGCGATATTCCTTTATAACACGGTGACTACCGAACGCTATGTGAAGGTTTTGAATGATTTCATCCCCATTATCCAAAATTACTCCCTGATTTCGACAAGATGTGGTTTATGCAAGATGGAGCTTGACCCAGTCGAAGCAGGAGTGTGTTTGACATCCTGGAGGAGCACTTTGGGGACTGCATTCTGGCTCTGGGGTACCCAGAGGCCACTGGCATGGGCCTCGTTAGCCACCATATTCTCCAGATCTGAACAAATGCGACTCCATTTTGTGGGGTTATATTAAAGACAAGGTGTACAGCAATAACTCCAAAACCACAGTTAAGCTGAAAACCGGCATTGAGGAGATCAAAAACAGCGTTGATGTTCCGACACTTCAGCAGGTCTCGCAGAATTACGCTATTCATCTGTGCCACATCATCGCCAATGATGACAGGCATATAGAAAATGTATTAACCTATATCAAATATCTGTAGTGATGTTTATATGATGAAGTAAAATATGTCCTCGCTGTAGTTTGTAACTAATTTATGTTTTTTTTTATAGTTCAATAATTGTCTCCCTGTAAAAGAGATAATGTTGACAATATGAAGTAGTACTTACATGACAAGGTATGTGGTGTACACAGTACATTGCAGCTACAATTCTAGGAATAACGTAGTGTTGTCATTGACATGTTGATGCTGCAATTGCTCTGACACAACTAAAAATAAGCTAAGCAATAACTGGAAAGGTAACAGCAGCTATGAGGCTTGACGTTCTCCTGGTAGAGGATGAAAGGTGACTGGTATAAAATACACCAGCTGTAGGATTAATTTGTGGCAGAGTTTCATTTTTTGTATTGGAACATTCTGAAAGTCAAGATTATTTGAGGAGTAATGTGATAAGTCCACAAATAAACATTTTACAAAAATAATACAAATTAAAGTTTTGTAATGAGCCATAATTTGAATGTGAAAAGTTATTAATGGCCTTGAATGTAAAATAAAAATGGGATACATAGGAAAAATCGCACGCTAAAGGCACAGCTGCTACTCAGATTTTTATAGTCTGTGGCCTTATCCATTTTGCACCAACCACCGAGACATTTTGTGTTTTGAACAAAATTTGCTTAAGAAAAATTCAAGAATCTATTAATTTTTATTTTGCAGTCAAAATTATTGATTTTGGTTTAATGGGAACATAATGTATATATGAGACATTTTTGTGATACCTTCCCAACTTAAATTCTGCCAGTACCTCTTCCATTTTGTAAACTCTTAAAAAAATATCATACATATTTTGTTGAATGAGGCCATACGAGAAGTATGACAGAGAAATGGTCTAGCAAAAATTTTTTGATTGCTTAAATATCTTGATGACCACTGAAATGGGTCTGTCAGCAGTATTATAGTTGTCTTTATTGCTGTGAGACATCCTACCGAAAGAATTATTGGGCTTATTAAAATTCATGAATTTTTCTGTAAAAATGTCGAAATATTGATTCTCGTTTTATTTGCAGCAACAAACAGTTTTTATTTTAGTCTCTTTGCACGATATTTCAATGATCAACTCTGTTATCTTCTTCAGATGCTGAGATTTGTGCTGTTATGTGTACTCTCTGCATGGACTCGAACCAGATACGAACTGTTTTTGGTATCACACCACAATTTCTAGCTGATTAAGACTTAGAGTTCACCTGCTATGTCCTGTGATGCTGCTTTGTTTTCAGAACCCACACTTACATTCTCATTGTTTCCCAATTCATGTGAATGTGATGCCCAATGAGATCTTCATAAATTGATTGCTGGACAGCAAGCATTATTTAAATTACAACCTCCGTCCCTGTTCATCAGATTCCCAGACATCTTTATTTCCTTAGGGCATAGTCCATATCAATTCAGGCAGGCTAGGAAAAAGTCTTACCTTCATAGTCTCGGACGTTATCGAATTTAGCATGTGTTAAAATGAAGGTCTAAGTAAGGAACACGTATTTTTTTGTTTTCTCCAGAAAAATTTCTGCTCAGAGATACAGCCCTCCAAAGATATACTGCGCACACCAATTTGAAGATGCGAATTTTTGGAAAACATTTTGAAGTGCTGTATTTATGGAACAGTTCTAGATATTTCGTTGGGGTTTCTTTTATTTGAAAGAATATTGCTTTATGATTACAAAGAAAGCCTCCTTTTCGACTTTTCTGTCAAAGTTGTTTTACTATAGTGTTCTGAACATTTTTTTTATAATTTATGGATTTTTTCCCAAAAATGCCAATCCGTAATTTTTTTATTTATTTTTATTAGGACTGTATAGTTCTACATTTCCTGAAAGAAGAGAGATTCCACTTTTAGGTTTAACAGTTTTTGTAAACAATTGAAATTTTTGTCATACATAATACCTGTTTTATTACCACATTATCACATAACAGGCTCATAAAACTCAAAACTTAGCCTTATTTAACATAATTTTAGTTTTGAAAGATGAGTAAGAGACTCATTTTTCAAGCATTTTAAATGGTTCCAAAATGTATGTGAAAGGTCCAAAGACTTAAAGGTTTCAATTTATACAGCTTCTGTGCACTCTATTTTGAACTGAAATTAGCCAGTCAATGGACTAAAACTGTGTTTCACTGCTTCTGATATAGAGTGATGTCTTCCTGTTGAACCAATAGGAACTGGAGCACTTACAAACTTCAAAATATTGTGAACAGGAAGTGAGCACTGATGGCATTGTTGCTGTCCTTCAGCTGTAAACCTATATCCAGCAGCTGGTCCATGTGGTAACATAAAGTTCACTACAATTTTGTTTAAATCATAACTGGTGTCTGTAATCCCTGCAATCCATCAGTCACAGTCATACACACATGCCACAAACATCATCCTTCTCACATTGTGAATCTGAATATTAACACGGTTTCTGAGGTGTTGGCCGAACAAATGAAATTTTTCTTTCTTGCTCTTTAAAGTGTGTGCAATAAGAGTTTGCCCATCACTTTGAGTCCAAAAATGTCTTCTGAATCCCTTTCACAGGAGTAGTGTGTTTGGACCATTCTACTTTTTTCTCCACACAGTCTTATTCGATTTCCTCTTTGGACAAAAGAAATTTCCTCTTTGGACAAAAGAATGAGGGCTGTGGATGTGTAAGATTTCACGACTATTGTAAAATCTTCAGCATTCTGAATCGCAGCTATATTTGGTCTGGAAAGATTGTTTTGTAGCGTGGTGCTTCAGCAGGCCTGCTACCATCACAAGACCCTTTCCTGTGACCAGTAGCACTGTATACCCAGTCAGTTGGCACAAGCGACTTACTCAATTCAAACAGCTGGTAACAATTTTTAAAATGACAGGGAGCACCATCAGAAATAATGATCTTCTCTGCCCCTGTTTGCAGTTAAAGAATTTTGCGCACTGCTAGCAAAGCATGTGCTGAGTCATGGCCCGTGTCATCACTTAAAACTGCAACAGTTGTGGTCTTGTATTGGAAATATCACTCCTGTAAAAATTGAAACCTGGTCATTACTCCAATGATACCCTTGTACTTATTGCGGAAGAGTTGCAGACCAGTTCTCAACAAAATCACAGTGAAGCACTAAACATAGTTCTTCAGCCTGTACACACCCTTTCACTCCTGCACTATGTTGTTGTTGCAATTTCTTCAGATGCTGGTGTGTTACTGCTTTCACTGACCATTTACCAAGTTCATCAATAAAACTGTCAGAGGCAACAGTTTTCTTAATTAGTTTATTTTCTTTACATGTCACATATGTAATTTCTGCAGAGTTATTTGCTACGTCTTCCAGGCCAAGTGTCTGTAAAGACAGTCCTCCCTTTCCAGGACAGTCACCACATTCTTGAAACAAACAGGTATCTTGCTTTACGTCACAGACTACTAATACTTCACACGCCCAACCAAGGTGTTGTATATCGCATCCTCCAGTAAGTTCTTCAAAGTTACCACACAGAGTTCAAAATTCACACAGTACACACACAAACAGACATCTCTAGGTTGGTGTGGAACTACCCACTTAGGTCATAGTGCATAAAATTTTGACCTTCCAATATGTGAAGTTGTATAGTTGCTCTTGTAAATTGCAGAAGTTTCTTTAATACTGTGAGTCATGTACGTCTTCACTTCCACAACTTTTTGACTTCTAACTGTTACAGTTAGAAGTCAAAAAGTGTCTTTTTTGTTGGCACTCTGGTGAAAACAGTCCCATTTATCTTCCAGATAAAACGAGTGCACTATTTGAACTTCAGCTGTTTCTACATGATGGCTATAATAGGGATCTGGTCTTCCAAAGACTCCTTTTACAGACCTCACATTTCTTGATTTGTCTACCATGTACTTTGATACTGATGATGGAAAGTGGTTCAAAATTGTTTTCTTTAAGAACGTCTCTGGAATAATAGTTAACTACATGGTTAACTTGCACCTTTTCACTGTAGAATGCACAATTTTCAACAGCTGAATTGATATTTGTGAAAAATTCCTGGCAAGGGGTGCAACAGTGCTTTCGTTCATTTTCTTCTGAAGATTGAATTTCTACTTTGAAAAGTGTGGTCAGTTTTGCTGTAATGTATTCATCCATAGCTTTAGTAAGCTCTCTGCTCTACTGTTTCTTAACAGGACTAACACGCAACTCTGTAGTTGACTGATTCAGGATATTTATTTCCTCCTCTATTAATGTAAAATCCGCAGCATCTGCACCATGGGTGGCTTCATCTTGTTTAGATACTATCATTGTTATTCTGTCAAAATATTTGGAACACACAAAGTCGTCACTGGAAACATCTGCACTTCGAAACATAGTCTTAAAATGAGAACACTTGTTGTGGTGAGTTTTTAAATATCACTCTTTTATGGATATGCAAATAGCCAGCATACGTCTCTCTCCTGTGGCCCCAGTCAGAAGACATTTCAGTCCTTTTCACAGAACTCACTGGATGGTCTCAGATTTCTTAGAAGCCTCTTCAGTAAACAAATAAGCATTGAACAACTACAGTACAGAAACCTGCAATGAACTACCATGAAAGAAACTGACAAACTACTACAGAGTGTAATATCTGCAACAATGAAAGTGAAAAGAAATAATTGCAACAAAGACAATAGAAAAAACATTGTAACAAAGAAATTGGCAAGAAACAACTTCAGTGAAGACATACATTACCCTTGCAAATTGAAAAAAAATATTTGTTAAAATAAAACCCATCCAAATTAAAAGTGGAAGCTCTCCTTTACAGAGAATATAGTACTACATGGTACTAATAAAAAAATTTTTTTTAAAAAAACCTGTAAATTACAAAAAAAATTCGATAGGTGACAGTAAAAGAACTTTGACAGGCATGTCCAAACGGAGGATACCATTGTAATCATAAAACAATTATTTTTCAATTAAAAAGCTCTAACAAAGTATATAGAACTGTTACAGAGATACAGCATTTTAAAAAAAATTCCGAAATTCCCATCTTAAAAATGGCGTTTGCTGTATCATCATTGGAGGCCTGTATACTGGGGCAGGAATAATTTTTGGGGGGGGGGGGTGACACAGAAAACTACGTGTTTCTTCCTTATTCCTGACTTTTAACGTGTGCAAAATTCAATAACATCAGAGACTATGAAGGTAACTGCCCTGCCTGAAGTGCTATGGATTATGCCTTAGATTTCTTAATAACGGTCCCATAAACTAGGCATTTGCTCCATGATACTGTGCTAGATGATAGCTGATTGGTGTGGGTGGTTTTCATCGGGGTGTCACTAATGTTCCTCACATCTTTTGTAGACTGCTGTAATAATCCGGTCCCACACAAGACGTGCTACATTTTGACGGAAAGTGAAACGCACCTGCCTTTCAAAGACGTAGGTTGTCTTTTAACATTGCAGAGAAGACTTCCCTCTTTTTTGGCAGCAGCACAGGAGTCTCCTGATCTTTCCAGTTATTTGGCCAGTGTAAGGTAGATAAGCAATTCTTAGCTTCTTTCTGTGTTTCAAACTTACCCTCAGCCACTTTATCAGGCAGTCTTTATTTTGACTCCAACTCGTGCTCCATTTGACACTCTGGGCATCCAGTCCTTCAGAACACACTTCACACGTGCTGCTGCTCTTTCGCAAGGCTGTCCTTGTCTGAGAGTGGTCGGAGGTCTGTGCACGAGAGTCTTTCTCACCAAATTGCTTTGTGATAGAAGTGTGATGGCTCGACATGTGGAGGTAGAGGCCATTGTGCTTGGGTTCAAAGTGACTGATGCGTTACAGGTTTGCCACAAGAGGTGATAATGGGCTACCCATAATCACACCATTAGTTTGTTCATATTATTTTCCTTTGAATAGAGATGATGATGATCAGTGTGTGCTGAAAAGGTCAATGAAGCAATCCTCATACTTTACCGTAGAAACACAACGGTCATAAAGAGGTAGACTACATTAAAACTGACTATAATATCCATATCCTGGAGCCGCCGTTGACTGATTTGGTGTTCAGAGTTTCAGATGTGGTGCTCACACTTCTCACATATTCACTGAGGTGTTGTTTCAGGTATTTTTCCAGCTGCTGTGTAGATGGACCAATATTGGTACCTTTGGGTCTTGGAGGAATGCTTTCCTTGTGCACATTAGGAAGAGCTATAATCTTGGTGGCACAGCTGCTCGTGTTCTAATACCTGTAATGATGTGTGGCAAGCCTGACACATTGAGAAAAGTCACGATATTCTTCTCGGTATTATTCGTAGGATCAAATCTATACATCTGTAGACAGTGTCATTTAAAACATTGCAATTCTTTTGATTGTAATCTACTTAAGACTTAGGACCATAGCATTGTTGGTTGGCAGAATTAAAGTTTCTTTTTCCTCCCAAAGATTTCTCAGTGCTGCTCATTCTTTATTGGAGAGTTCATCTCTGCATCCTGTTGCTGAGTTGGCTACGCATTATGCACTGCTTAACTTCGGATATAGACCAAGTTAACAAGTCAAAAGCTTTTTTGTAATGTCTTGTCAGCTCCCCAGTGTAGCTGAATTTTGGTTAAATCTTATGTTCTGAAACTATCATCCCTCTATTTTTATTCTTTACAGATGTTAAAGAGAGCATCTATTATGAAGGTATCATGAAAACCACTGAATGGCAGCAGAAGACATTACGAAGCAGTTTAAAATCCATGAGAGCTGCTGGTCTTCCGAAGTTTGACAGAGATACAGTTGTAGAACGAAGAAACAAAAAACATCAAGTTGAACCAAGAAGAAAGTATACAAGCAGGCTGAAGAAAACCATGACAAATACCTTGACAGCAAGTGAGTGTTAATTTTGAGTGGCTGTGACCCTGTGTTGTTCGAAATAATATAGGAATGTATTATGTTAAATGAAATTATCAGGGTTTTTCAGCTTTATTTCTATATTATTTGTGATGATAGTCTAAGAATAAAAATACTTTGGTTCTTGCAGAAATCAAGAAAAAATTGACAAAGAGTCGTAAACAAAAAAACACAGACAACAATAACCATACACTGCAGAGGATAAAAAGGAGGAGGAGAGATGGACCTAAGTCAGGAAATTGTATGTATATAAACTTATTGTAAAAACAAATGAGATCCATCCTTCATGAAATCCTCCCCACTCCGCCAAGAGTGTCTTTCCGCCGTCCACCTAACCTTCGTAACCTGTTAGTTCATCCCTATGAAATCCCCAAACCACCTTCCCTACCCTCTGGCTCCTATCCTTGTAACCGCCCCCGATGCAAAACCTGTCCCATGCACCCTCCCACCACCACCTACTCCAGTCCTGTAACCCGGAAGGTGTACACGATCAAAGGCAGAGCCACGTGTGAAAGCACCCACGTGATTTACCAACTGACCTGCCTACACTGTGACGCATTCTATGTGGGAATGACCAGCAACAAACTGTCCATTCGCATGAATGGACACAGGCAGACAGTGTTTGTTGGTAATGAGGATCACCCTGTGGCTAAACATGCCTTGGTGCACGGCCAGCACATCTTGGCACAGTGTTACACCGTCCGGGTTATCTGGATACTTCCCACCAACACCAACCTGTCCGAACTCCGGAGATGGGAACTTGCCCTTCAGTATATCCTCTCTTCTCGTCATCCGCCAGGCCTCAATCTCCGCTAATTTCCAGTTGCCGCCACTCATACCTCACCTGTCTTTCAACAACTTCTTTGCCTCTACACTTCTGCCTCGACTGACATCTCTGCCCAAACTCTTTGTCTTTAAATATGTCTGCTTGTGTCTGTATGTGTGGATGGATATGTGCGTGTGTGCGAGTGTATACCTGTCCTTTTTTCCCCCTAAGGTAAGTCTTTCCGCTCCCGGGATTGGAATGACTCCTTACCCTCTCCTTTAAAACCCACTTCCTTTCGTCTTCCCCTCTCCTTCCCTCTTTCCTGATGAGGCAACAATTTGTTGCGAAAGCTTGAATTTTGTGTGTATGTTTGTGTTTGTTTGTGTGTCTATCGACCTGCCAGCGTTTTTGTTCGGTAAGTCACCTCATCTTTGTTTTTATATATAATTTTTCCCACGTGGAATGTTTCCTTCCATTATATTAAACTTATTGTAATTTTTTTATGATTCAGTGTCAGGGTTAATTTGTTTACTCTAAAATAAAATATAACTTCCATGTAGTATCAGTATGTGTGTAATTATGTACAGATATTAAATTCATAGGTAGATATATGTTCTGGAACAAATAATTTTTGTAAAATAAAAAGTCTTAATAAATTTGTGCTTATTGTAGTTTGATATTGTAATGAAGTAAGTAATTTGGAATTCTCTAAGTAACCTGCAATAGATTTAACCAAGCAGTTCACTATATCTAAATGAGGCAAAATTAAACTACTATATACTATTGTGGAGCTCATAACAGGAACAACAGTATCAAATACTCTGTGTTAGGTATATTGAGAGTAAGAGTGTTCATGGTGTCTGCAGCAAAATATACTATGGGTAGCAGTTGTATCGATGAAAGTAACTGTGGACTCAAACAAATGGTCATTGAATAGTGAAGGAGATACTCTGAAAGGAACATAGAGCTCATTTAAAGTGCTTTGGAAACTTAACCTGCGTATGGTACAAATTGTCAGTTCTGATGTAGTGTTGCAAACTGTCTGATGGTCTAGAAAGTTAATTTGGAGATACCAAACTTCTTATCATCATTGCATAATCATTGTTATGATGTAAATGAAATCAGGACTTACATCAGGAATGTGCTACCAGGGATGAATAAGTGTAATATCATCCAAAGTGTCATTATGCCCCTTGTTTCGAGTACCAACTTAGGTTTTCTGCATTGAAGATGTTCAGAGTAAACGCTAGTCTTACCTTGTCCTACTATTAAACAAGGAGTTGTTTGTGATGCTGTGGGGTGCAGTATGTGAATTTTTGAAGAAGTTGATTCTAGGGTAAAGATTTTTCCCAGTGTCTTCCGTGATGAAAGTGACACTGTGTGCACTGTTATTTTGTTTCTAGTTAGGCTTTAATTAGACGGAGATGAATCTCCAGTTTTCCCCTTTTTCCCATAAAAAATTGATTTCAGATTTTGAGGCATCTGCAGTCAGTTTTAGAGAGAAACTGGTAAGGTGGGCACTTTCTATCATTGCAGATGTAATGGAAGTGAGTGCTAAAATACACAACTGAAGGTACAAAATTATTTGTGAATAATTCATAAGCCATGTATGTTCTGCTTATGGAGATGGTGAATTAGTACTATTTAATTTGACTACTTAAGAGTATGAAATTGCTCACAATAAATGTCATTTCAGCATCATACCATGGGT
The DNA here is from genome assembly GCF_023864345.2 of Schistocerca serialis cubense. Lineage (NCBI taxonomy): Eukaryota > Metazoa > Arthropoda > Insecta > Orthoptera > Acrididae > Schistocerca > Schistocerca serialis. The sequence continues at coordinate 120,483,568 of NC_064638.1, read as the reverse complement.
ACGAGGATGGAGATGACGATGTCCCTGATTCAGGTGCCTCTGTCAGTAAACATGCTTCTCCAGTGCCATCCCCTGGCCCAGCATCTTGTTCCTTGGAAAGGCTGACTTCACAAGGTTCTTGCAAAGTATCTGGAGAGTCATCAAGGTAACTGCCTCAGCTGCAAACATACTCTCTTCTTGGGGATCCTATACAATAGCCTTATTCCTTTTGAGTGCCCACTCTTGTCTCCATGGGCTTACATTATCTTCTATAATGTTTCTTGTAGTAATTTCCCATACTACATTTAAATGAAAGTGGTTTGTAGGTGATTTGGTGCGGGGATTGTCTGTAGGGGTGAAGTACAGTGGGGACTATGTGTACCCTCAGACAGTTACGTTAGCTATGAAGGCCCTACAGGAACACTTATAAATGACAGCTAATGTGGCTATGGTGTCACTATGAGAGGTCAAAGAATCCAGTAATGCATAATCCATTTACTTTCAATAATAAAATGATTCTTGGATCAATATCCATACCAGAAGTGGGCAGAAGCCTTTGAGCAGATCTGTCAGGTATGACAGCCAATATAGCCCCTATGAAAGATGTTTTCCTCCAAAGAAGTGTGTAGGAGTTAGGACTATCTGTGTTGTATCCTTAGAGAAGGGTGGAAGGATACAGTATATCAAATGTATTTCGACAAAGAAGTACCTTTTGATAATGGGACTAATTAAAGTAAGAAAGAAGGAAAATGGTATGAAGGTGCTGGAAAAGGGGTAAAAGATGTGGCAGTTGGGAATAGACAAAAGAAGAAATTATTTCACAATAATAATAGTTAAAGAACTGGCAAATGAGGTATTTAATGTGGAAAATGTAAGCAATAGAATATTTAAACTTAAGACAGTGGTGCCAAGAAATATTCTTGATGTAGTTCAAGTTTATGCCCCACAAACAGGATGAGTAATAGATGAGAAATGAAAAGTTTACCTCTAAACTGGAAGATGCTGTAACCGTGGTTGTGGGATACTTTAATGCCAGAGTGGGGAATGATAGAAGACGACATGAAACAGTGATAGGAAGCCACAGAGATCATCACAGGTGGTGATTTATTACTAGGCACATGTCTGAGAAAGAAATGGATAATTGCTAATGGATTATATAAGAAAAGAGAGACACACAACTTTACCATACACAGTTGGAATTTGAAACAGATGTAAGAGGCAAAAATAAAGTGCTGGTAACTAAAAGATGGAGAAATCCAAAAGATTAAAACAGAGCTTCCCAAAGATGAGAGGAAGGGTGTAGAGAAAGAATCGAGGAGGTTCAAAGAGTGGAAGACAGAAACATGCGAAGGACATCAGAAAGAGTCAGACGCAAAGAAATTTCTTGGTGGAATATCAGAATTGCAGAAGCAGTGAAGACCACCACCACCACCACATGGAGTGAATGGTTCAGAAACAGAACAGAACATAATAGTGACAAATAGAAACAGCTGAGCAGCAAGGAAAGGCGTAAGATTGGCTAAGAAACTATCTTGGGGAAAAGTCTCAAAAGAAACGTAAGAGAAATTTAAGTATGACAAGAAGATATTGTACAACAAGAAAGGTAAACCTGTGGTGGGAGAATCCTTTCAAAATCTATTTGAAGGACAGCATGAAACACATACATGTAATGAAATAAGAGGGAGGCAAAAGAAATAACACCATCATAGATGAAATAGAAAGACATGATCTTCAGATGTTGTACATAGAAAAAGCCTTATTAGAAATGAAAAATAGCTAAGCTCATGGAATAGGTGACATCAAAATTGGAATGCTCAAATCCGCAGGACATATTGGAATTCAGTGGTTGTATAGAATGAGGATAGTATGGATACATTGAAATATTATTGTTGACTGGACAAAGGTAATTATTGTTCTTATATTTAAGAAGGGTTAGAAGGTGCTCTGGAGAACTATAGGGGATAGCATTACTGTGCCACTGCATGAAGATTTTTGAGAAGACAGTTTAACAGAAAATCATAAAAACATAGAGCCATAATTAAGAGAACAACAAGAAAGATTTCAATCTGGAAGATCAACCGTAGATGCCATATTTACAGATAGACAGGTAGTAGGAAAGCAAGGCTATTTGGAAAAGATATCGCAGTTGCATTTGTAGGTATAAAAAAAAGGCTTATTAACATTGTTAGAAGGGGATCGATACAGCAAGGTTTGAATAGACTGGAACTGTCAAGAGGGATGCAACAATTCGGAAACTTGTATAACAAATGCCTGAATTGTGATACAATAGATGGGAAAAAATTAGAATGCTTTAGGACAGACAGAGAGGTTTGACTGGAAAATTTGATGATTTGGGAAGAAAACTAGCAGAAACATACCTGGCGGAGAATGATTGAAGGTGCTAGCATGGAAATAAAGCTTTAGAAGAAGGGAGATAATCAAGATCGACAGGAAATTTAAGTTGGAATGCAAATACTATTAAAGTAGTAGATGCTTTCAAAAATCTGGGGAGTAAGTTAGGAAAGAAAGCAAACATCAAGGATGAAATTTTGGAGGGGATGAAAAATGGTTAAAAATTTTATTATTGTGTATCGGACATAAATGCCAGTTTTCACATATGTATAAGAATGATGGATCTGGTCAAGGTAAGATAAGAAGGGACAGGGTAAGGAATGAAATAATGTGGAACACTTTTCAGATCAGTCCCCTAAAAGAAACTATGGACAGAAATGGGGTTAAATGGTTTGGCTGTGTTACAAGAACGAGACGAGAAAGACTTCCAAGAAGAGCTCTAGAATGGACAAAATCTGGAAGGAGGCCAATTGGAAAACCACGAACAAGATTGAAAGGCTATGTGAAGGACAATGTGAACAACCAAAGTGGGAGGAAATGCTGAATGAGAGACTGTGGGGGAAACAGAAGCTTCGAAGAGCCTCTGCAAATGGACCTACATATGCAGAAACTTTTTAGGAGGAGGAGGAAGAAGAAGAAGAAGAAGAAGAAGAAGTACCTTACGTTCAGTAGATCTGTAATGAGGAAATCTTACAGGATACAGAACTAATCAAAACAAGAATACATAATACATATTTACAAAGAAAAAATGTACTAATATATCTTCACAGATCCCGAGTGAAAGGCTCGTCTTGGGTGTGGAAGCAGTCAAAATAACTTAACCAAATTTTCATTTAAAAGATAACAACGAACTTGTCAGAAAATCCGTACACTTGAGATATGTATAATAATTCTTGGGCCATTATACCCACCTCATCACGAGAGATCAGTTTACAACACTTAGTTAAATTGATCTCATTACTGTACTGAAGATGTACAGAAGTCAAATTTTACTTAATACTTTATTATATATTAATATAAACACATCATTCTATTCTACTAAGGTAGTCGTCTATCTAGTAGGTGTTGGTCACTAATAAATACTCCTCTTTAACAGAACTTTACTAGTGATTACACTTCTCATGTCTGCTGGCAAGTTACTGAGACGCCCTGCAACATGCTGTTCAGAAGAGATCTCTACCCCCTCGTACTTTTCTGGATTTATGGACAACCATGCAGGATTCATGGAGTCAGTTCACTCTAGCACTACTTCAGACCTTAGTCGAGTCCATGTCACGTATTGCGGCACTTCTGCATGCTCGTGGGGGCCTTACACAATATTAGGCAGGTGTATCAATTTGTTTGGCTCTTCAATGTATATTGGAGAACAGTTGTTAGCATCCCCAATTCCCGTAACAAGTTTCTAGAGTTTAAACCACAACCAGTTCATATTACAAAATTTTGAACTAGGAAAACTTTAGCGTGACTTGATAAGTTACAAAAAAATGATCCCTTATGTCTTTGTGGAGTAAAAATAAGTGAAGTATGTTAGCTTTTTTATTTTTGTCACCATTGTATGATCTCATCTGCATTTCAAATTAAACACTTCAGCGGTTGTATGGTATGCTCTCAGTTCAGTTAATTAACATGTTGCAATCACAAAAATTTAATATTATCACCCTCTTCTATTTGCTTGTTGTCATATTTTAGGCATATACTGGGGAAATCTCTTAAAGGTTTTGAATTGCGTAGAGTGTAAATTTTTACAAATTTTAATGACAAAGTCCAATTTGGAAAATATCTGCTAGCTTAAGACACTATTGATACACTTTGTTTCCTGTCAAGGAGGTAAAATTGAAGTTGTTCAGCAGCATTTCATTTTACACTGTAATATTCTAGTTATTTAAAAGGACATTGTGGTTTGACAATCTAATAACCTTTGAGAGAGAAAATATTCCAGTAACTTGCGTGTGTAAGTAGCCTTCTCAGTATTGTAATCCTTTAGAAACCTGAACTGTAATTTTGACAATGTATTATTTGTAGTTAGGTAATTATGGAGCCGATTTGTGTATTCTAAAAATTTTAAAAATGTTAGCAAAAGTGAAATTGGTTGGAAATTCTGTGGTATTTGTTTACCTTCTTTCTTAAACGGGGGTTCAGTTTCATCTTATTTCAGCCATTCAGAAAATCTTCCATTGATAATATGTTACTACTGTATTAGCCCAGTTATAAGTCAAGGTCTTTTCCCAGATTTGTCATTTGAAAAATACAGCATTGTCTTAAGTTCTTAGACTAAACTGCTACTGCTGAGGGCAACACTTTAAGGTTTTTTTATGTCCTGTAGTAGATTACTGTAGGAGTCATCTTAAATTTACGGATAAAGCTTTGGGAATTGAGTTCACGTTGAAGCATGTGGAAAGGCTGTGTTGTAAGAAAATTGCTGACTCTAGCATTCGTACTCCTCCAACTGGTGCAATCATGGGGAACGTCTCATTCAACTAAGATGGTGCTAACTCCAAGGCACTGCGGTAAGGAAGTTAGAATCTGTACAAACCTCCTTATATGGCTTATACTCTTTCTGTTTCAACAGTGAAATATTGTTAATGGTTTTTATGAATTGATTGAAGAAAGTTCGCACATAAGTAATAACATTCGTTAATTGGCTCTGTTGAGCAAAATGTGTCGTCAGATTTTTCCAAAATATGCTATACATTAGCAAAAAAGAAAACTTATTTTCACAGCAGCAATGAAAGGGAGATTGCAACTAAATCTTTTTCTGAGTTAGCTGACTTTCCATTAGTAGTTGGAATTGGATTGACTTTAAAAGTGGACAAATACTCAACAATAGTATACATTGCTGCAGGAGACTGTAACAGTCTAGGTAGGGTCCCCTGGCATGCTAGTGTGTTTTGTGCAGTATTGTTTTCAATGCTTGCTGTGAGGTATGACAGGAACAAAGGAGGGGTATGTAGGCTTCTAGTTCTATGCAGCCAGCGAGAGAGCAATGGGCAGAAAGCATGTTTGGTAGCGAGAGACAAAGGAAGATGATGTCACATTCTCATGTCAGTTCAGATGCGAAATCCACTATCTATTTGGAAAAAACAGCTGTGTTCTCAGGTCCCACCATAACCACAACTTAAGACATTCCAACATATTTGGAAGAAACAGCGAACTGTTTGCAACAACCAAGATCATAAATTTCATTGTGCTCGTTTCACTTGGCAGCAATTTCATGTGTTGTATGTAGTTACACCCTCACCATCAGCTTGGAAATCATGATATACTCTGAGAAAACAGCCAAATATTTGTGACAGAAAAGATTATAAAGCTTATTGCTGCTTATATATAGGAAATCACTGCCTCTTTTGTCCACTGCTCATTGTTTAGCTGAAAGTATCATCCAAGGTGGTGGTGGTGGTGGTGGTGGTGGTGGTGGTGGTGGTAAAAATATTAATACTATTGATGACTGGCTTAGATAGTAAGCATAGAAAGAAATGATTATTATGTGATGATGATGATGATGATGATGATGATGCAAAACTTTTTTTTAACGTTCTTAGGCAGATACTTTATATCAATGAAACATTTTGTGATTTTGATTAGAATACATTAAAAATATAATTTTCTCAAAGAAAATCATTAAAAAGGAGGTTTTCTTTTTTTTTAGGGTTGTCTTATTCTGTGGTAGGTAAATTAAATAGTTTAACAAGATCAGGTCATTTGTCAGGAAACTTTTTCTGTAGTGTCAATAATAATAATAATAATAATAATAATAATAATAATTCTTTGTACAACGAGCAGAAACTAGCAAAATACACAAAGCAATCACTCATATAAATACATCGGCTACACCACTCCAATTTCATAACCACTTCTACAACCCTTTAGATCACATAACATCAACAGATACGAAGAAAGTAAATTGGAAAAAGAAAACACTACATGGCAAGCACCCGTATCATCTAACACAGCCACACATCGATCAAGACGCATCCAACACATGGCTAAGAAAAGGCAATATATACAGTGAGATGGAAGGATTCATGATTGCAATACAGGATCAAACAATAAACACCAGATATTACAGCAAGCATATTATTAAAGATTCCAATACCACAACAGATAAATGCAGACTTTGCAAACAACAAATAGAAACCGTAGATCACATAACAAGCGGATGTACAATACTAGCAAATACAGAATACCCCAGAAGACATCACAATGTAGCAAAAATAATACATCAACAACTTGCCATACAACATAAACTAATAAAACAACATGTTCCCACATACAAGTATGCACCACAAAATGTACTGGAGAATGATGAATACAAATTATATTGGAACAGAACCATTATAACAGATAAAACACCACATAACAAACCTGACATCATACTCACCAATAAAAAGAAGAAATTAACACAACTAATCGAAATATCCATACCCAATACAACAAATATACAGAAGAAAACAGGAGAAAAAATTGAAAAATACATCCAACTGGCTGAGGAAGTCAAGGACATGTGGCATCAGGATAAAGTTGACATTATACCGATTGTACTATCAACTACAGGAGTCATACCACACAATATCCACCAATACATCAATGCAATACAGCTACATCCAAACTTGTATATACAACTACAGAAATCCGTAATTATTGATATATGTTCAATTACCCGAAAGTTCCTAAATGCAATATAACGTATATCGTACAGTTAAAAGGAAGTCACGCTTGATCAAGGTCCGTGTCACTTTCCATTTTTGACCAGACATAACATCTGAGAAAAGAAAGAAAGAAATAATAATAATTGTTATTGTTATTATTATTATTATTATTATTATTATTATTATTATTATTATTCTTTGTCAGACTTTACATGGACCAAAACTTGTTAGTGATTTCCTCTAAATACCTCTTGTAATTAAGGATCACCATTAAATGAATACAAATAATTTCAATTCCGCCCCAGCGTAAGTTGTTGAAAAGTGAATTGAAAGAAGCCTAGGACCTGATTCCAGAAAATCTTTCATTGTTTTGAGTCGTCCACAGAAGATGGCTAGATGAAGAGAAGCCTTTTGAGTCCTTCAGATGAGATGCACTTGGCCATATCCAGTTGCTAGAATACAGCTCCAGGAAAAGTGATCTGAAATGACTATTTAACATTTATCATACTAATGAAAATTGAAACTCCACTGAAATACCAAAAGATATCAGTAAACGTTGTTGCTTGCACTGTTCATTATATGCACATATAAACATTTATAAATGTGATACAGTATACAGAAGTCGGTTGACGACAGCACTAAACACTCTTTGAGTCAAGGAGCATTGCCATTCACAAACTATAATTTCTATTTTGCAGGCGTAAAAGAGAGAACTCATATGATATTGACAATATTGTAATACCATACAGTATTGCTTCTGCTGCACGCCTTGAGAAACTCCAGTATAAGGAAATACCCACGCCCAAGTAAGTGTTTACGTTAATGGATGTTTGTGAATATATTTCTGTCTATAGATGGTGTTATAGTGATGTAAAGTACTATGCCTTCTTAATTTGGAAACTATTGTTTTAGAAGCTAAGGGTTTCAGCTGTAACTACTATTTAATTTACAGGTTTTTAAAGTGGAGGTGAGTAACAGTTTTTATTCACCTTATCAGCCTTCCCAGTCACCCTCCCCATATTAGCGCTCTCCCTCTCCCCCTCTCTTCCCGTCTTCCCCCTCTCACCCCCTCCCTCTCCGGCTCACCCCCCCTCCCTCTCCGGCTCACCCCCCCTCCCTCTCCGGCTCACCCCCCCTCCCTCTCCGGCTCACCCCCCCTCCCTCTCCGGCTCACCCCCCCCTCCCTCTCCGGCTCACCCCCCCCTCCCTCTCCGGCTCACCCCCCCCTCCCTCTCCGGCTCACCCCCCCTCCCTCTCCGGCTCACCCCCCTCCCTCTCCGGCTCACCCCCCTCACTCACCGGCTCACCCCCCTCCCTCTCCGGCTCACCCCCCTCACTCACCGGCTCACCCCCCTCACTCACCGGCTCACCCCCCTCACTCACCGGCTCACCCCCCTCACTCTCCGGCTCACCCCCCTCACTCTCCGGCTCACCCCCCTCACTCTCCGGCTCACCCCCCTCACTCTCCGGCTCACCCCCTCCCCGTTTCTTCCCACCCCATTTCTCACCCCTCCCCCTATTTCACACCACCTCCCCCAATTTCACACCCACTGCCCCCCTTTCTCTTCCCTCACCCCTGCCCGTTTCTCCCCCATCCCCTTCCACCATTCATCCTCATCTCTTGCGTCCTCTTCCTGCCCCTCTCCCCCCCTCAAATTTTGTATTAATACTCTGTACCTCTGTGTGAACTTTCACATTAAGTTCTTAATGTACATTTTATTTTAGTGTAAGTAGTATGTTTCAGCTACTGTATTCTGTTTGTTTCAGGTGGAGGCTAATTGAAAATAATTTTGTGGGAAGATCGAGGTTAAGTTTGAGGAATAATGGTGTTATCAGAAGGTCTAGTCATGAAAGTGATGTAAGTATCAGACAAAAAAAGAACACTTTCCATTACGTGACATAGTTGAATTAGATGTACACACAACGGAAGAAGGTGGAAGTAATCTGAACTTTCATCAATTACTATTGTTTTTGCTTTTGGTTACGAAGCACCTTCTCTTATTGGTGTCTGTGCCTCTTGTTCGCATATTCTGCAAACCATTGCTTTTTCCATGTTCATTATCTGAGTTTGATGTTGAAAGAAACTTCATTGTAATATACACTAAGCAGTTTTTTCATTTTTTTACTTTCTCATATGCTGCATTGGCATTATTTGTACTTCACCTCATTTTAGAAATAGAACTATAGTTACATATATTAGCACCCAATACAGTATTACAGTTTTATGCTAAGCATAGTGTTTGTTTGCATAAACATCGAAATATTGTGCTGAGTGCAAACACATGTAACTCCAGTTTTATTTCTAAAGTGAGTTGAAGTGTAAACAATGCCAGATCAGTGTAAGAGGGAGTGCAAAAAGGAAAAAAGTGCCAAGTGTATATTAAAGCAAAGTTTCTTTCACCCTCATTGTCAGACAAAAGAGAAGAAAAAAGCTAAGGTTTTCAGAATATGCGAACAAGAAGCAAAAACACCAGTGGCTTTGTAAATAAAAGCAAAGCACCTCTGCTGTAAAATTCTCTATAAATGCAGTAAGCTTAACACAGAGAAACCAATAATAATTGATTTTAACAGCTATTGCCGGAAGATGACCATTATTACAAAATATGTTTGTTTAAGTAGACTGTCAGAACAGTCAAATGTGAGAATACAAAATTACATTAAAAGCGCTAAGTTGTGTCAAACATGGCTGTCTCATGTTTGAATGAATATTGAATGCTGTAATTTTTTGAAAACTGTGTTAGTAGCTCGAATTGTAGGAATATACTACTTTGAGTAATTGTTACATATTTCCTTGTTTGTGTTGGCTGAAGTGTCAATTATTGTATAAGAACATTTGAAGGTCTTCTTTCAATAGTGGTACAAGTCCATTTTTGTTCATTTTGAGATACAGTCTTAAAGTTAAATTAGTGCTGAAAAATCTGCAATTGAGATAACAGAAATATTCAAGTATATGGCTTGTTGCTAGAGATGAACTTTTCTTTGTATTTGTTTGGATCATTAATCTCAGCAGCATTATAGGCAGAAAAGTGGAGGTAATGGAGCTGTACCACTGTTGAAATAAAATGAATTGAAAATTGTATATAAAACTTAATTCTTTCATTGCAAATAATTTTATTGCAGTTTTGACGTACATCTTGTTATTAAATTTAATGTATAATTGAACTACACAGTCAGATGTGTTTCAGGTCATTTGGTTTCTGTAAAACTAAGGATTACTTCTTCTTCTTCTTCTTCATGTTCCAGACCTCTGTCTTCTGTTTGTAGAGCAAGGAAGTAACCAAGTTTGATAACTGGAATATAAGGGAGCAAATAAATCATATCCTGCTTTTTCTTTTGCAGCACTTTTCTCATGTGTGGGTAAAGTTGTGAAACTGCAATAGTACCATATTTCTGTGGTCTCCCTCTACGAAGTTTGTGAGCGAGGTTTAGGGCGTGGAAGTCAATATCATTATTCAGTGTTCCCTTCTAGAGCATTTTGTACGGCTTCTGCCTTTCAAAACGTATCCATTTCATTTTCAGCCAATTACATTGAACATACTCCTCATTTTGCTTCCTTCTTACCACTGCATTTTGTAACTGTTTCAGTGCTAAAAAAACAGAATGCTTCATTTCTGTGCATACAAATTTTTTTTTTCTGCCAGTTTTCTTCATTGCTTCAAAAATACCATCTGGGAAAAACAGAAGCACTTTCTTATTTAATTGTTTTTCTATCTGGGCAAAATCCCTGTTATTTGACATGTATGAGCAACCTGGGATCAGGAACTTTAAATCAGTAATGCTGACATGAAATTGAGGAGATTGTGTCACTTTCATTAGTGTTAGGCCAATGTTTATGTTCCTGTTTTGCCCACCACACGCGTCACTGTACGCAACTACCTGTTTTTGAGAAGGGGGACACTTTTCAAGGGGTTCCTGTGAACCTCTTGATCCAGATGTTTCATCCCAAAAATACAAATGGATTTTCCCGTCAGTTAAGTTGTGGCATCCAAAATTATACACGTACATGTTTCTTTTGTAGTATGATATCGATGTTGTCAGTTTAGGAAATGTAAGTGCTTTTTGCAGGTCAAAGGTAAACACGAACATCTGAGAATCTGCCTCTTTACTACAAGCTGTGTCTATAGCCATTGCTGTTCTTGCAGCTTCAGCCTTCCTAAGGTGAAGCTCCTTTTCAGTTTGAAGCTTTCTTTTTTCTTCTGCATTGGTAGCAGTGCCCATTTCAAAGCTCAATTTGTCGCAAAAAGAGCAAGTGTCATTTACTTGGTGGTCTAAATGACAGGTTGAAGTCTCTTAGATTTTTCGATAGATGTGCTCCCCCACAATTTCTTTATTCTGAGATATGCATTTATTTTTGTACAAATCGTACTTGCGGCCACACACAGCTTAAGTTTTAAAAACCTCTTGTGGGTATTATCCTTCCTTGCATAATGGCTCTTGGAAACTGGAAAGCTTTTGAAGTGTTCCTTTACATCATTGATCAGACATTCTGGTACAGAGAATTTGTTTGGATATTTGCCCCCCATCAAGGTGAGATGTACCTTCCTCCTTGCTTTTTGTTAAAAGCCTAGAGAGTCGTCCTTTAGAAATGTCAAAAGTATTCAAGAAAAACTTTTTGCATACTATTGCACAGTTTCCATTTACATGTAATCGATATACATAAACACATATTTTCTGAGAACCATAGCCAGATCTTGGACGTCGGTGGTTAACTGAATGATACTTGCATAAACCATTCAGATTACTATTTTGGTGATTAATATCACCCATAGCCCAGAAATTGTCAAATAATGCCTTCCTCTCATCCTCTGAAATTTTATTGAAACATTTATGTGCACACCTGCAGTCCACATTGTGAAATGTTTTTGGGGGCATTATTTTACCAGTTGTTGTGACGTATAACTCCCCAGTGTTCCTTTATTTCTTTCGAATATGCTTTTCGTGTGTGTCCGTTTTCCTTGCATCATTCTTGCTTTGAGTGTGCTTCCTTTTGTCTGCAAATTTGCAGCTGCACCATTCACACAGGCATCAGTCACAGTGTCTCCTGTTTCGTAATTTTTTGCACTTTCATTGGAAGTTTCGTCATCGGTACTCGTATCTAGGTAGAAAGTAACACAAATTTTATATATACAGCACGAGATGATTCAAAACATATGTATATGTGAAATACATTAAGATGGACACCCTCAGTTTTCATTATTACTCTCAACATAACCTTCATTCTCTATAATGCTGAGAGGAAAGTAAGTAAATTCTTTTTACTTGCAATCATATGAAAATCTGGATCATCAATTGTATCACAGTCACTTGATAATGCTCCTGAATCCATCGTCTTTGCAAGAAATTGCAACACGCTGTAATGCACAAAAGCACGTGCACTTATACCACTAGTGAAATGCTTCCTTGCATGTGTCAGCATTGAGGTGCACTCTATTGGCAGCAGGACGAAGCTGGAGCTGTCCCTCTATGCAAGTACATTAAAAACGACTTGTGTGAGTACATACGTGAGGATAACCCCATTTTTTTGAAAAGTGGACTTATACCACTATTGAAATAAGTCCTTCATTTCTTTGCCTACCTTTTTATCAAGCAGCAAGAAGAGGATTATGTGGTTCTGACAACAATGATGTGCACTACAGTATTAAACTAAAATGTAATGTCATCTTGGTTTCTAGTCTCTTCTGCTTGGTTTCTAGTCTCTCCTAAATTTTGGCAGTAATCAGAAAACACTGACAATGTTAGTTATTTATGAGGTCTTGAGATGAAAATCTGTTTACAGAATACATAAATACATACAATAAACTCCTGATGAGGAAGACATTATTTGTTGCCTACAATAGTTTCAGTAGACTCTTATACTGTAGTAACTATCATGTCCAGTGTGTGAAAAAGTGTTTGCATTAATGACTGTTTTGCAAATGTTCACAGGTGGAGGATATTAGTGATGAAACAATAGCTTTAAGGCATGATAGGTGTGAAATGGAAGAGAAAAAGAAATTCATGAGCTATATTAAATTGCCATATTCTGGACGCAGTAGAGCTGCTAGAAGGACAGACAGTAGGGCAGAGAGTAGTGGTGCAAATACTCCAGGTAAATGTTCTGTAGATGTATTATTAGTTCTGAAAGGTTGTGTGTGTGTGTGTGTGTGTGTGTGTGTGTGTGTGTGTGTGTGTGTGTGTGAGTGAGTGAGTGAGTGAGTGAGAGAGGGGGGTGCATTCAAGTTAAAACACCTCCTCACAAGCTAATCACATGAAAACTGTGAGACTTTTCACTTCTCAATGTAATCTCCATGGAGCCTTGCACATTTTCCCCACTGTCAAGTCCAGGATTCCATGGCCTCTACAAACACTTCTGTAAAAGTCGAGTCTCTTTCATCGTTGGAAATGGCCAAAAGTCAGGCGAGTAGAGAGCATCAGAAATCAATTCAAAGTTACCGTTATGAAGAAGTGGCAGTGTCAGGTTCACCCAATGCACAGGTGTGTGGTCTTTGTGAGAGAACGTGCCATGCACTTTTTCTGACCATTTTTCCGCATTGCTGCAAGGATCTTGTTCATCAAAACATCGTCGTAGGATTTACCAGTCGCCATAGCACCCTTGGTGCCCAGTGAGTAAGGGTTAGGCCATCAATGTGCCTGAATATGGCCACCATAATTTTTCTACTTCATTTCAGAATTGAAAATGGCATTCATGTTTCATCCATTGTCACAGTTGATGGAGAAAAACGTTGCATGCGTGCCATCGTTACACTTGAACATTGCCTAGCAGCAGCCATGTGGTCAGCATTTGGCAGCTGAAGGACATGTTTCATATTATCAGGTTTTCATGCGAGATTCAGTGCACAGGTCCCACTGGTGTACCAGCTTTGGAGACACTGTGTTACACTCTCATTCGGCAGTCCTCCAAAACTACCAACTCACCTTTTTCGATCATGTTGACAGACTGGCTGGTACAAGGCTGAGATTGGTTTGGTTAGTTGTCATACACGGTTCTATTTCCTTTGAACTATTGCACCACGAACACATGAGATACATCCATGGCACCACCAACACAAATGAAGAAAACGAATGGTTATGCACTAGCCACTAGATTGCTGTGTGCTGTACAGTGGTCCATCTCTGTCAGTGCATTTATGAGTGCACACACATTAAAAAAGTGTTATAATTTCAATGCTCCTCGTATTTCCTTTTATTGGTTTCAACTAATAAATTATTTTTTTGCAAGATCCAATGTCACCGAATCCTTCGGAATATCAGGATGGCATATCTCCTGTTATGTCACCTCTCCCACCATCATCTGATCCAGACCAGTATTGTGGTTCTGGCACACGCAGACGTACTGTTTCCTCATCACGATGGCACCGTGATGAGATGAGAAGTTCTACACCAGATGGCGTAACTGAAGTAAGTACTGCAAATATCTCAACAAATTATTTATTATAAGGAAGAACTTTCTGTTCTTACGAATGTGGCTTTAGTATTGTGCAATATGAAGCTGAAGAAGACTAGATTTGCAGGATGTATTCTTAGACTGGAAGTGGGAGACATTTTGGATTGTGGGAGGGATGTAAAATTAGTTATAAACCAAAACATATGTAATTAACATTTACTCGGAAGATTGAAGAAAGGAAAAGGTTACAGGGCCGCCAGTAGTCTCTCATTGTGTAACAGGTACATTTCACTGGTTGTGAAACATTGCAGAATGTGAAGACTTGAGTTTTAAAGCACTTATTATCCAGTGTACCCAGTTTCACTTCCAAATTTCTTCTGTTCCTGCAGTTTTAATGTAAGCAGCTTTGCTGTTAAGTTATCCTTCTGTAAACAGTTGTGAAAAAGTGAAATGGACCTACACTGAAATGTGGCTGTCGGTAGGCAAAACACAGTAGTTATCCACTACACCTTGACACAATATGTTGACCTATTAATATATACCAGGGCCACTGAAACGTGTCACTTCAAGGTCACTCCCCAAGCACCGTAGAGTTGGTCATATAACTAACAAACAAGTAAGGTATGCGAGGCAATGTGTCTTCTGCACCAATAACAGCACCGAACAAAAGATAGTTCCGGCTTTTGATGCTACCATGTTGCCGGCTTCAATGTAAACATTGTATGTTACTGTGTGGACGCCTGCTGTTGTGTTGTGTTGTGTTGTGTTGTGGTACTGCCTCAACAACAGTTTTTGTTTATTAAACAATGTCGTTCACTGAGTGACAATCCGTTGCGCCATGGAGTGCCATTAAATAGTCGGGCTTTGGAATAGCTATGGAGGACGCGAGTTTTACGAGCAAGAAAAAGAATTTGTTTCTGTTCATGGACATGTGTTGACTCCTGCAGATAAAGTTTTAGAGCATACCTTGAAAACTCTATGACTCAATCAAAGAACAGATATAAGGAAAGGGGTGCTGCTTCAAGATTTACTAGACACTTAAGTGAACAGTGTGGAAGACAGCCCTGCATGTTTTTAAGTACACTGGGAAAGAAAAAACAGCAGCCTCGTCCTGTTACAGTTACTGATTGTTTCCAATCCCTTGCAATTCATCGGCACATACGGATACAATAGAAGGAAAGAATACCCCACGATAGTGAAGTATTTTATTTCTTTAAAGAAAGTGGGCTTTTCTCAAGGGGGAAAAGTCACTTAAGATGATAGTATGGGCTTCTGCTTTAAAAAGTTAGATGGATGAAAACTGATACCGTATTTACTCGAATCTAAGCTGCACTCGAATCTAAGCCTCACCTGAAAAATGAGACACGAAATAAAGAAAAAAAAATTCCCGAATCTAAGCCGCACCTGAAATTTGAGACTGGAAATTCAAGGGGAGTGAAAAGTTTTAGGCCGCACTTCCAAATCGAAACAAAGTTGGTCCATTGTAATATGAGACACAATGTAGGTCTAATGAATGACGATAAAGCTACAGTAGTTTGGTTCCAGACGTAAGCTTAGCAGTTAAGCTTTACCAGGTAGCCATTGCTATGCGTCAGGCGCTCCATCCGTATTTATACTGGTACCCTTCCTTTTTCACGTGCTTCGTGTGGTTCGAATCGATTGCTTATTTTGGTTCGATCTGATAAGTGCCGTTCTCTTTGTTATAGGTGTTTACATCACTCTAGGCCGAAAATGCATTACTGTACTGTGTCATGCATTGTTTGTCGCATTCTGATAGTGCGTGTTTATGGCCTGTCGCCACTCGCGGCATGGCTTGCTTTTGTGCGCGCTACCGCCGCTTACAATTTAAAAAAAAAAAGAGAGAGGAATCGTTTCATTAGCGAAACAATGGCAAGAGACTGCTATTTGTTGCTACTTACACTGCTGCTTTCTTTGATAATGATAAACAAGAACCAAATAATAGACTGCGTATGATAGAACATGTTCTGAACGAGAGTTAGGCGAAAATTTTTCCCCGTTTGAAAATCTTTGTGGCCGCTTCTTCAGTACATCAAATTCTGCACAGAAATTAGAATCATCTTAGATTTAAAAATCTAGTCAGTTGACATGCTTCATTTCTGACTGTATCACTAGTAGGCATAAGAATAATACGAATATAAACATGACACGATATGTATATTCTTCCGCGTTTGCCGTTGTCTCAGTCTAGTTTCGTAGTTTATTAGGCAGACAGGATTTAAATGAGATAGCAGCAAACACGATAGAATACACGGCAAAATGTTTATATTCGTATTATTCTTACGATGAATAGAATATGGCATGTGATTCACATTTCATCAGGTTCCTATTAGCAACCATCTCTTCTCACAGGTAGGAAAAAATTCAGAACGTAGAGTTGGCCATATTGACAAACATCCCAGTCTTGCCAGTCGGATTTTCATAGTACATTGAAATTCTGCTACATTCGAAGATGAAAAATAAGGAATTTGTATTTACTTTGTTGGATAATGTATGAAAATGCAGTGGTCGAAACTCGGGGCGGAGAAAAAAAGCTCGTCGTCCACCTTTTTCTTTTTAAATTTATTTACTGACGCAGAGTTTTTGGCGCCCGTATTTATCTTTGTGCCTACAAAGCAAGCCTGTGTAGCGCTACATATATTCGACGGCAGAAGTTAGTTGTGCGGCACCTACCAACATTTTTCAGAACTTCCACTTGCTTTGCACTCGATTCTAAGCCGCAGGCGGTTTTTTTGGATTACAAAAACCGGAAAAAAAGTGCGGCTTAGATTCGAGTAAATAAGGTACTTAAAAAAGCTCATGTCTTTGCAGCTTGTACCATTTTCTTACACACAATTGTGAGAAAGGACAGACACTCAAGCCATATGGTTAGACGAAACCTGGGTCAGTGCTGGAGAATCAGTAGAGAAATATACTCTGAATAGCAGCGGTCATCAGCCAACAGGAAGAGGATCCCGATTAATTGGGGCTCATGCAGGATCTTCAAACGGCTTTGTGCCTGAAGTACTTTTAGTTTTTCTATCGAAAAGAACCGATGATTATCATGAGGATATGGATGACCCATGGTTCCTACAGTGCTTTAAAAATTTGTTGCTCCAGTTTAGTGTTCTGACAGTGTTTGTGATGGCCAATCCACCGTACCATTCCATGATTTTAGATAAAACTCCCGCCACTAGTGACCGTTAAGAAACTATGGTGCAGTGGTTGCAGGCGAGAGACATTGCTGTGGACATGAGCATGACAAAGCTGCTGCTATACTCGCTCGTAAAACAAAATAAGCCTGTGACCCCTAAATACATTGGAGGTGAAATTGCAAGCAAACAGGGTCACTTGATAATTAGGCTACCACCTTATCACTGCCATTTTAATCCAATTGAATTGGTTTGGAGTGCAGTCAAGGCATGCATTAGAAGTAACAACAAAAGTTTTACTATAACAGAAGTGGAAAAAGATGCTACCTCATTGAGGAAGAAAGTACACACCATATTGCTAAACTCATAAGAGAAGCACAGACTATAGACAGCATTATAAATGAAAATGAACAATTAATGATTTCTCTTGATGATGATGATGATGATGATGATGATGATGATGATGACGAAGACGGAGATGAAGACGAAGACAACTGTTTTGGCACTGACTCCGATGAAGGAGAACTGGATGGAATAGTGCCATTGACATTGTAAGTTGGTGAGTGTAAATGTATACAGAATTAATTCTTTCTCTGTGCAATCTGGTAGGCTATGCATGTTTTGCTTTATTTCTTTCTGTGAGTGTGGATGAGGTGTTCTTTGGTATGTTTATGTTTACGTGATTATATGACGTTTTATGTGCAGCTATTACGGCAACGATTTGGAATGACTTTTCATAGATATCGTCGTTAACTTCGGGTGTTTTTATTTCCCGGTTTCATCTACTATCAAACACTTAGTATCTGTTGTCGTTCTGTTAGAAAAACGTACTTTGTTGCACTTTGGTATAAATGTTGATTGTAGCTTACATTTACAAAAAAGTACTTCAGAGTTGTGGGTGGGTGCGGTGACAACTATTGCAACCTCGTAATCAGTAGAGCCAACCACGTCCGAGCTTTCAAGTGACATGTTTCACCAGCCTGGGCATGTACTCCTCTATCAGGCTGAATGCAACTAAGATTGGTGTACTTATAGAGAGGACACCACCGAACAGTTGTACACATTAATGCAAATTATTCCCACCCTAAATTACACAATAGAATAAGAACTTTCAGAAAGCACTGTAACACTGAGGAAACAGTATGCCAATTATTTGTGCCCTTGATGTTAGGATTGTGTTTGTTTACTGTACCTCAGATATGAGGGGGGGTTTTGTCAAAAAGTCTTCCATTGCCTGTGAAATATCCATTGTCATTTAAACACTCTAGAATTTTCATAGCAGACTGCATTCAGTTGTGGTTTTTAAACTTTTTCTTCCATTGTAATTGATATTGATAAGGCTGATAAAGCCTCCTGAAGAGACTTGGTTTGGTATAGACTTTAAAGCAACCCGTATGGTTTTTGTATCAAGTTCGCTTTTGTGTGGTTGGCCAGAACAATGCGTCAGGCTTTCATTTCTGGTCCGCATGAAATTGCATTACAATTAGCATATAGAAGCTCTGTGAGTGGTTTCTTTCCATGCTCTCGAAATTGCTTTAAGCCCGACTGTTTGGTTTGATCAGAGTAAACTATATAACAGAAGTGCATATGTTAGTTAATTAAAATGTTACAATACGTCAAACTTGTATAATGCCTTTTAAGATACCATTTATAAATATCATTTGCAGCCGAATCTTAAGCCACAGATTAGTATTTATGTGTGTAGAGTACGAGAGAACCAGGATTTGTGAACTTAATTTATCTTCTGGATGAAACGTTGTAAAATATAGAAACAATACTGTGTCCTAATAACAAAATAAAGAGTATTTTGCACTCTGCAGATGTTCTTAATGTTCTGTAAACTAATTAATAAGTTATTTAAAACTTTTATGTTATTTAGACCTACTTCTTTGTTACATAGGTTCCTCCTTATGAACCAAGAAAATTTCCTCTCGGTGACGATATGTATGAGAAGATGTTAAAATGTATGCCAGAGGGCCATCCATATCCTCCTCCATCTCAAGAACCAAAGAAGCTCTTAGCCAAAGATATTGAATTTGTAAGTAGAACTAGAATATTGCGTAAAAATAATTGTAGTGTAATCTTAAGGTCAATGTGGAATGTCGTTTTCCAATAAATATTGCCTGCACACTGTATGAATGTTCACTACTTGTTGATGAACTCACTTTTTAAGATATGCTGAGAAGTAACTTAAAGACTGTGTACCTTGTGAAATAATGTGCTTGGTGCTGCCCAAATTTATATATACCATATTGGCCTAAACGTAAGCTTCTGCTCTTAATTTAGAGGGGGGGGGGGGGGGGTATATTCTTGTCAGCAATTTGAATGCACAATATATTAAACTGACAGCAGAAAAGTTCTCACATGTATCTGCCCTTGAGATACTCAGGATGGTGTGTCTCCAGATATATACACTCCTGGAAATGGAAAAAAGAACACATTGACACCGGTGTGTCAGACCCACCATACTTGCTCCGGACACTGCGAGAGGGCTGTACAAGCAATGATCACACGCACGGCACAGCGGACACACCAGGAACCGCGGTGTTGGTCGTCAAATGGCACTAACTGCGCAGCATTTGTGCACCGCCGCCGTCAGTGTCAGCCAGTTTGCCGTGGCATACGGAGCTCCATCGCAGTCTTTAACACTGGTAGCATGCCGCGACAGCGTGGACGTGAACCGTATGTGCAGTTGACGGACTTTGAGCGAGGGCGTATAGTGGGCATGCGGGAGGCCGGGTGGACGTACCGCCGAATTGCTCAACACGTGGGGCGTGAGGTCTCCACAGTACATCGATGTTGTCGCCAGTGGTCGGCGGAAGGTGCACGTGCCCATCGACCTGGGACCGGACCGCAGCGACGCACGGATGCACGCCAAGACCGTAGGATCCTACGCAGTGCCGTAGGGGACCGCACCGCCACTTCCCAGCAAATTAGGGACACTGTTGCTCCTGGGGTATCGGCGAGGACCATTCGCAACTGTCTCCATGAAGCTGGGCTACGGTCCCGCACACCGTTAGGCCGTCTTCCGCTCACGCCCCAACATCGTGCAGCCCGCCTCCAGTGGTGTCGCGACAGGCGTGAATGGAGGGACGAATGGAGACGTGTCGTCTTCAGCGATGAGAGTCGCTTCTGCCTTGGTGCCAATGATGGTCGTATGCGTGTTTGGCGCCGTGCAAGTGAGCGCCACAATCAGGACTGCATACGATCGAGGCACACAGGGCCAACACCCGGCATCATGGTGTGGGGAGCGATCACCTACACTGGCCGTACACCACTGGTGATCGTCGAGGGGACACTGAATAGTGCACGGTACATCCAAACCGTCATCGAACCCATCGTTCTACCATTCCTAGACCGGCAAGGGAACTTGCTGTTCCAACAGGACAGTGCACGTCCGCATGTATCCCGTGCCACCCAACGTGCTCTAGAAGGTGTAAGTCAACTACCCTGGCCAGCAAGATCTCCGGATCTGTCCCCCATTGAGCATGTTTGGGACTGGATGAAGCATCGTCTCACGCGGTCTGCACATCCAGCACGAACGCTGGTCCAACTGAGGCGCCAGGTGGAAATGGCATGGCAAGCCGTTCCACAGGACTACATCCAGCATCTCTACGATCATCTCCATGGGAGAATAGCAGCCTGCATTGCTGCGAAAGGTGGATATACACTGTACTAGTGCCGACATTGTGCATGCTCTGTTGCCTGTGTCTATGTGCCTGTGGTTCTGTCAGTGTGATCATGTGATGTATCTGATCCCAGGAATGTGTCAATAAAGTTTCCCCTTCCTGGGACAATGAATTCACGGTGTTCTTATTTCAATTTCCAGGAGTGTATATCCTACAAACTATTTGGAATGGCTATTTTGTTGCCAGTTCTTCTAATCATTTTGGAAATTCCGAAGGAATGTTATTGTTGCTTTCTGCCTTATTTGATCATGAATCTTTCATAGCTTATTAAGTTGCTGGATTACCTATGTCTTTCATATAGGGTCATTCCATGACAAATGGTCTAGAGGTTCCGCATGACCGTCACAGATTTTGATTAAATTTTATGTGGACAATCACACTTGTTCCCAGTGAACATTGGTAAAGTTTCACAATTATTATTTCAATACTTCTGATGCTTGAAAAAAATGTTAAGTTCAACTTATATATCCGGAAGTAATTGCGGGATACATATGAAACCATGCATTTAATAACTTACCAGTACAAGGTCTTTGGATATAAAATTTCAGTCTCCTACCGCTTTTCAATAGTTAACAAATTAACTGAGGGCAAAGTTGACAATTTTTCTAAAAACATCAGAAACAAATATTTTTAGCTCATTTCATCCTCATCGACGCGCAGGTCGCCGAAGTGGCTTCAAATCGAAAGACCTGCACTAGGCGAACGGTCTACCCGACGGGAGGCCCTAGCCACACGACATTTCCATTTCCAGCAGACTTTTACAAAGAAGTTGTCATCTCCTGCCCTCTCGTCTAATATAGGGTGCCTAGGAGGCTGTTTCCTTGGATAGCTGGACAACAGATCAAGCAAATCTTATATGATGACTACAGATAATCAATGTCCTTTGATATATACAATTTCCATGCAAGTAAATAATATGGTCGCAAGTTTTGGCTAGAGTGTTTGGATGAGGGCTCGCCTTCTAGTGCGGCCAAGGCTTGGGGGAGCGCACTTACATTCTCTTCATATAGGGGCCACTCCTGTCGTGGTGCTGTCCTAGTCAGTGTACTATCGACTGACGTCTCACAGCCCTCTCTGCTCTGTCATTCCAAGCTGACATGACGGCGCTTGATGTTACGCCGGAACATTCCTCCCTTCCCCATTGTCGTTCAGGGAGCACAACAATGGCGAGGGAGGCAATAGGGTGGACGCTGCGCTGGACGGGAAGCTGTGGCAGCAGGGGACATCAAGCTTCTGGTCGTACCTCACTATTCGGCCTTCGCTCCGGCAGAAACGTCTCTTGGAAAACAACCAGAAGGGTACATGTCCACCTCCATAGGCCAGTAACCAGATGGGGAAGGCATCGGCTGCTGGCTGCTGTGGTATGGGTGGGTCCAACTCTTATCAGTAGGACAAGAGGAGGCAAAGGCTCAGTTTCCATGGGGTCATCCTGCGGTGTCATGACACACCCTCTGGTGGCCACACTGTCCTCGGGATCCTTGAATCTGGGGAAAGAGACGCAGAAAGATCATTGCACACATGACAGTGGCGAAGCCAATTGTGATGTTGGTGCTGCATCCTGTCTGGACCTGTAATGAGATACACGTGAGCGCCAAGTCGATGGACAATCTCGCCTCGCGCCCACTGTCTGCTGCCACTATAGAAGGCAATATCATGCGGCACAAAGCGATACTTGTAGCCTTCTTTCAGCGCGAGATGCTGGAAAGGGTGGAACAGGCGGAGCAGTGTCTGATGGCGATGGCCGTGAATCAATTCTGTCAGCAGTGGTCCATCTAGTGGTTGCGAATGATAGGAGGTGAGAAACAGTTCCAATGCTTGATCCTGGTGTATGCAGAGTGAAGTTTGGCCATCTACTGCTTGAAGGTTCTGACAAAACATTACGCTTTGCCGTTTCACTGTGAGTGGAACGGTGCACTAATTATATGATGTATGCCATTGCGGTCACAGAATGTTTAAAATTCATTTGACATGAACTGAGGGCCTTTGTCCGACACTGACTTCAGGTAAACCTTGGAGGCAAAAAATAGAGGACAGCACCTGAATTGTGGTATGTGACATTGTCCAGTTCATTGCCTCGGCAAATCGAAACTTGCTATACGAATCAACCACAATCAACTAACGATTGTTCCAAAAAGGTCCCACAAGGTCTGTGCACACGTTGCCATGGTGACTGCGACTTAGGCCAAGCAGAGGATTTTTGTGGCGGAGCATGACACTGTGACGTCATCTGTTCTATTTGGGTGTCCATACCCTGCCAAGTCAAGTGTTGATGTGCTGACTGTTTCATACGAACAGTCACCCAGTGTCCTTGGTGAAGAAACTGCAACACTTCTTTTTGCAAAGCTTTAGGGAACAATACACATGACAGTCCACTGTCATTTTGAACAAGAATCACTACTTTCTGTATAGCGAGGCTATGTTGATGTGCAAAGTATCGGAACACTGTGGAGTTCTGTATGATATGCAAGGAACAAGGCCAAGATGTGCAAATGCGTATTAGCAAAATGTTCAAATCTGAATCAGCTTCCGTGGCTTGTGCAATTTTCCTATAGTTCAGCGGAAAAGATTGAAGCAATTCAGAATCTTGAGCATCGACGTGACAACAAGATGCAGCAGAAGCATCAAAGTCTGTATCGGAGTCAATTGGAAGACGTGAAAATGCATCCGCATTACAATGTTGAGCTGTCCGACGATACACAATCTCATACTGTTATTGAGAAGACAACAAAGCCCATCTTTGCAATTTTTGGGCAGTTCATACAGGAATCAGTTTTGTCTGATGAAACAAGGACTGCAAAGGCTTGTGATCCATTACTAAGTAGAATTTTCTGCCAAACAAATAGTGTTGGAATTTGGTGACACCATACACAATAGCCAAAGGCTCTTCCTCAGTTTGTAAATACTTACACTGAGCTTTGGAGAACACTTTTGATGTGAAAGCACTAGGCCTGTCTTCATCACCAAATCTGTGCAAAAACACTGCATTGATTCCGTAAGAGGAAACGTCAACTTTCAATACAACTGACTTGTTCGGATCAAAGTGAACTAAGCGTCAATCACCGAGCAGAGCATCTTTTAAGTTTTTGAAAAGCTTCTTGGCACTCATCTGTCCAAACAAAGGGGACATTCTTGCATTGCAAGCAATGCAGTGGAGCTGCGATTTATGAAGCATTCGGTATGAACCGAATATAATAGTTGATTTTCCGTAAAACTGACTGCAATTCTGCGACAATGTGAGGAACTGGCAAATCTCGTATGGCTAACAAATTGAAGAGGAAATCACCTTGACTGTTTATGACATCACCAAGATACTGCAACTTGGGTTTAAAAAAAAATGCACTTGTCCAGTGTACACTTTAGTGCTGTATCAGATAACACACTAAACAAAGCACCCAAATTTGCAGCATGTTTTTCAAGTGTACGACCTGCTACAACAGTGTCGTCCAAATAGTTTGAACAGTTTGGCACTTGTGCAGTCAGCTGTTCCAAATACTGTTGGAAAATGGTGGATGCGGAAGCACTGCCAAAAGGCAAAATACTTCAACAGTCCCAAATGAGTATTTACCACACACTCTTTGAGATTCTTCATCGAGCGATATTTGAACATATGAGTCACACAAATCAATTTTCGAGAAGTAGCGACCAGCACCTAATCTCACTGAGATCCTCTGAGCATGGCAGTGGATAAATATCAATCATAGTTTTTGGTTGACTGTAGGCTTAAAGTCAACACAAAGGTGAATGCCACCTGAAGGTTTGGGGAGCAAAACCAGTGGACTTGCCCACTGACTAGCTTGTATGAGCTCAATAGCTCCGGTACATCTACATCTACATCTATACTCCGCGAGCCACCTTACGGTGTGTGGCGGAGGGTACTTATTGTACCACTATCTGATCCCCCCTTCCCTGTTCCATTCACGAATTGTGCGTGGGAAGAACGACTGCTTGAAAGTCTCCGTATTTGCTCTAATTTCTCGGATCTTTTCGTTGTGATCATTACGCGAGATATATGTGGGCGGTAGTAATATGTTGCCCATCTCTTCCCGGAATGTGCTCTCTCGTAATTTCGATAATAAACCTCTCCGTATTGCGTAACGCCTTTCTTGAAGTGTCCGCCACTGGAGCTTGTTCAGCATCTCCGTAACGCTCTCGCGCTGACTAAATGTCCCCATGACGAATCGCGCTGCTTTTCGCTGGATCATGTCTATCTCTTCTATTAATCCAACCTGGTAAGGGTCCCATACTGATGAGCAATACTCAAGAATCGGACGAACAAGCGTTTTGTAAGCTACTTCTTTCGTCGATGAGTCACATTTTCTTAGAATTCTTCCTATGAATCTCAACCTGGCGCCTGCTTTTCCCACTATTTGTTTTATGTGATCATTCCACTTCAGATCGCTCCGGATAGTAACTCCTAAGTATTTTACGGTCGTTACCGCTTCCAATGATTTACCACCTATGGCATAATCGTACTGGAATGGATTTCTGCCCCTATGTATGCGCATTATATTACACTTATCTACGTTTAGGGAAAGCTGCCAGCTGTCGCACCATGCATTAATCCTCTGCAGGTCCTCCTGGAGTACGTACGAGTCTTCTGATGTTGCTACTTTCTTGTAGACAACCGTGTCATCTGCAAATAGCCTCACGGAGCTACCGATGTTGTCAACTAAGTCATTTATGTATATTGTAAACAATAAAGGTCCTATCACGCTTCCCTGCGGTACTCCCGAAATTACCTCTACATCTGCAGATTTTGAACCGTTAAGAATGACATGTTGTGTTCTTTCTTCTAGGAAATCCTGAATCCAATCACAAACCTGGTCCGATATTCCGTAAGCTCGTATTTTTTTTCACTAAACGTAAGTGCGGAACCGTATCAAATGCCTTCCTGAAGTCCAGGAATACGGCATCAATCTGCTCGCCAGTGTCTACGGCACTGTGAATTTCTTGGGCAAATAGGGCGAGCTGAGTTTCACATGATCTCTGTTTGCGGAATCCATGTTGGTTATGATGAAGGAGATTTGTATTATCTAAGAACGTCATAATACGAGAACACAAAACATGTTCCATTATTCTACAACAGATTGACGTAAGCGAAATAGGCCTATAATTATTCGCATCTGATTTATGACCCTTCTTGAAAATGGGAACGACCTGCGCTTTCTTCCAGTCGCTAGGTACTTTACGTTCTTCCAGCGATCTACGATAAATTGCTGATAGAAAGGGGGCAAGTTCTTTAGCATAATCACTGTAGAATCTTAAGGGTATCTCGTCTGGTCCGGATGCTTTTCCGCTACTAAGTGATAGCAGTTGTTTTTCAATTCCGATATCGTTTATTTCAATATTTTCCATTTTGGCATCCGTGCGACGGCTGAAGTCAGGGACCGTGTTAAGATTTTCCGCAGTGAAACAGTTTCGGAACACTGAATTCAGTATTTCTGCCTTTCTTCGGTCGTCCTCTGTTTCGGTGCCATCGTGGTCAACGAGTGACTGAATAGGGGATTTAGATCCGCTTACCGATTTTACATATGACCAAAACTTTTTAGGGTTCTTGTTTAGATTGTTTGCCAATGTTTTATGTTCGAATTCGTTGAATGCTTCTCTCATTGCTCTCTTTACGCTCTTTTTCGCTTCGTTCAGCTTTTCCTTATCAGCTATGATTCGACTACTCTTAAACCTATGATGAAGCTTTCTTTGTTTCCGTAGTACCTTTCGTACATGATTGTTATACCACGGTGGATCTTTCCCCTCGCTTTGGACCTTAGTCGGTACGAACTTATCTAAGGCGTACTGGACGATGTTTCTGAATTTTTTCCATTTTTGTTCCACATCCTCTTCCTCAGAAATGAACGTTTGATGGTGGTCACTCAGATATTCTGCGATTTGTGCCCTATCACTCTTGTTAAGCAAATATATTTTCCTTCCTTTCTTGGCATTTCTTATTACACTTGTAGTCATTGATGCAACCACTGACTTATGATCACTGATACCCTCTTCTACATTCACGGAGTCGAAAAGTTCCGGTCTATTTGTTGCTATGAGGTCTAAAACGTTAGCTTCACGAGTTGGTTCTCTAACTATCTGCTCGAAGTAATTCTCGGACAAGGCAGTCAGGATAATGTCACAAGAGTCTCTGTCCCTGGCTCCAGTTCTGATTGTGTGACTATCCCATTCTATACCTGGTAGATTGAAGTCTCCCCCTATTACAATAGTATGATCACGAAACTTCTTCACGACGCTCTGCAGGTTCTCTCTGAGGCGCTCAACTACTACGGTTGCTGATGCAGGTGGTCTATAGAAGCATCCGACTATCATATCTGACCCACCTTTGATACTTAACTTAACCCAGATTATTTCACATTCGCATTCGCTAATAACTTCACTGGATATTATTGAATTCTTTACTGCTATATATTCTATTCTGTGTCTAGGATTTCGTTACTGTTCACTTCCGGTTTTAACCAACTTTCCGTTCCTAATACTATATGCGCACTATTTCCTTCAATAAGAGATACTAATTCAGGAACCTTGCCCTGGATACTCCTGCAGTTTACCAATATTACGTTAACTTTTCCTGTTTTTGGTCTCTGAGGACGGACGTTCTTTATCAACGATGATAATGTCCTCTCTGGTAAGCCGTCAGGTATTTTATCGTTTCGCCCAAGGGGGGGTCCCTCTAACCTAAAAAACCCCCGTGTGCACGCCACACGTACTCTGCTACCCTAGTAGCTGCTTCCGGTGTGTAGTGCACGCCTGACCTGTCTAGGGGGGCCCTACAGTTCTCCACCCAATAACGGAGGTCGATGAATTTGCAACCATTATAGTCGCAGAGTCGTCGTCTGAGCCTCTGGTTTAGACCCTCCACAAGGCTCCAAACCAGAGGACCGCGATCGACTCTGGGCACTATGCTGCAGATATTAAGCTCAGCTTGCACTCCGCGTGCGGTGCTGGTTGTCTTCACCAAATCAGCCAGCCGCCGGAAGGAACCAAGGATGGCCTCAGAACCCAAGCGGCAGGCGTCATTCGTTCCGACATGTGTTACTATCTGCAGCCGGTCACACCCAGTGCGTTCAATAGCTGCCGGAAGGGCCTCCTCCACATTACGGACGAGACCCCCCGGCAAGCACACCGAGTGCACACTGGCATTCTTCCCCGACCTACCCGCTATTTTCCTGAGGGGCTCCATAACCCGCCTAACGTTGGAGCTCCCTATAACTAATAGGCCCGCCCTCTGTGACTGTCGGGACCTTGCTGGAGAATCGGCCACTGGCCCAACAGGCGAGGCATCCTGTGGTGGCTCGGAAACGATGTCATCACCACTAGGAAGCACCCCGTACCTGTTAGAAAGGGGTAAGGCAGCTGCCACGCGGCCAGATCCCACCTTCGCCTTTCGGCCAGGCACGCGCGAGCCCACCACTGTCCGCCATTCACCCTGGAGTGATGGCTGACCGGTAAGATGCTCACTGCCGGAAGACGCAGCGACATCAGGGGTTCCATGTGATTCCAAGGCCACCGAAGTAGGCATAGGTCTCACCACAGTTGCCCCAACGCCACTACGAGCCGACGCCTGCACCTCGAGCTCGATGAGCCTAACTGACAAAGCCTCCACCTGCCCCCGAAGAGTGGCCAATTCTCCTTGCGTCCGCTCACAACAACCACAGTCCCTACACATGACTATGTTTACCCTACTCTATACGGTGACAAATTCCCAAGATAATCTTCTGATGAGCTACTCTGATAATCAAGAAACACTCACTGAAATACGAGACGCGAAAACTACGCTAGGTTTTCCCAGAAAAACTATTTAAAAGCTAAGCGCAGCAAATAAGTACAAAAACGCTTTATACAAACAGTACTCGCTGCTGCTGGTGGTCTCGCTCTGGCTGTCACAAGACAACTGCTGATTCAAGTGACTAGTGGCTAACGGCCGCGAAACAAACAAAAGACGGTTTTAGGGCGCTTTCTGTTCTAAACGATCAAGAAAACACTAAGAAATCTAACACGAAAACTACGTTAAGTTCAGCAGTGACTTTGTCAAGTAACTCAATGAGAACAGTCCTGGCTCGAGAAAATTTCGTCTGTGCATTGTCTTGCAGGGTAATATGTGCAACAAAGTTGTTAGCTTTGCCTAAACCTTCAGAAAAGAGTTCCGGGACTTTTTACCAAGCTAGCTACACTGTCCTTATGCACGGAATCCAGACGCTGACAACTATCCCAAATGTTAAAGTCAAACAAATCAAATGAATAAAGACCAAATATGTTCTCACAATCGCGTGATAGTAGCACTGTAAAAGTCACTGTTCGCGTATGCAAGAGGTACATGGCAGGTAAAGTACATTTTCTGAGAACAGGAATGCCTTGTCCATTGTAAGGAGTCAGTTGTTTGCTAGTCTTAGACAGGTGTGGGGAGCCTAACAGTCCATATGTGTGACAATTGAGCAGTGTGACAGAAGCACTTGTGTCCAACTGAAATTTCACGTATTTCGAACAAGGAAGCAAATGAACAAAAAGTTCGTTGGACTGGCATATCACTCACGTGCCAGTTATGCGAATGCCTGTTGCAGACGTTGAATATACTGCATTTATAACATGAGCCTTATGACTAGATTTTTGTGAGTGGGCCAAATTCTTACCGTATTTACTCGAATCTAAGCCGCACCTGAAAAATGAGACTCGAAATAAAGAAAAAAAAATTGCCCGAATCTAAGCCGGAACTGAAATTTGAGACTCAAAATTCAAGGGGAGAGAAAAGTATTAGGCCGCATCTCCAAATCGAAACAAAGTTGGTCCATTGTAATATGAGATACAATTTAGGTTGAATGAATGATGGTACAGCTACAGTAGTTTGGTTCGAGTCTTACGCTTAGCAGTTAAGCTTTACCAGGTAGCCATTGCTATGCGTCAGGCGGTCTATCCATATGTATACGGGTACCCTTCCTTTTTCACGTGCTTCGCCTGGCTTGAATAGATTGCTTATTTTTCTTTGATCTGACAAGTGCCGTTCTCCTTGTTATAGGTGTTTATCTAAGCTTAAAATGCATTATTGTACCGTGTCATGCATTGTTTGTCGCCTTCTACTAATGTGTGTTTACGACCTGTCGCCGCTCGCGGCATGGCTTGCTTTTGTGCGCGCTACCGCCGCTTACAATTTAAAAAAAAGAGAGTAATTGTCTCATTAGTGAAACAATGGCAAGAGACTGCTATTTGTTGTTACTTACACTGCTGGTTTCTTTGATAATAATCAACAAGAACCAAATAACAGACCGCCTATGATAGAAGATGTTCTGAACGAGAGCTTGGCTAAAATTTTTCTCCGTTTGAAAATCTTTGCAGACGCCTCTTTTGTACATTACTTTCTGCACAAAAATTAGTCATCTTAGATTTAAAAATCTAGTCAATTGCCGCGCTTCATTTCTGACTGTTATCACTATTAGGCATAAGAATAATACGAATATAAACATGACACAATATGTATATTCTTCCGCATTTGCTGTTGTCTCACACTAGTTTCGTAGTTTTTAGGCAGACAGGATTTAAATGAGATAGCAGCAAACACGAAAGAATACATGGCAAAATGTTTATATTCGTATTATTCTCATGGTGAAGAGAATACTGCATGTGATTCACAATTCAGAAAAGTTCCGATTAACAACCATCTCTTCTCACAGTTAGGGAAAGATTCAGAACATAGAGTTGGCCATATTGACAAACATTCCAAACAGTCTTGCCAGGCGGATTTTCATAGTATATTGAAATGCTGCTACATTCGAAGATGAAAAAATACGGAATTTGTATTTACTTCGTCGGATAATGTATGAAAATGCAGGGGTCGAAACTCGGGGCGGAGAAAAAAGCGCTCGTCTTCCATCTTCTCAGCTAAAGTGTTTGAATGACCGCTCGTCTTCTGGTACGGCCAAGGCTTGGTGGAGCAGCGCTTATATTCTCATTGTATAGTGGCCGCTCCTGTCGTGTCATCCTAATCAGCGTACTATTGGATGACGTTGTCTCGCAGCCCCCTCTGCTGTATCATTCCAAACCAACGTGCCGGTGCATGATGTTATGCTGGAACAAGTGTCTTCTGCAAACTCTTCTAAATCATTTTCATTATAAAGACCATGTTCTAAACCATGTAAAAACTATATTTGGTTTCACAGTGCAAGCATAAAAGGCCCTAAAAAACGACAAGGTGTATGGGTGTTGAAAATGGATCCATATTCTGCTGGTGATATGATAGTGCTTGAAGAATGTGTCAGAATACTAAAAGACCTAAGTCGAAACAGGCCCCAGGAGTAGACAACGTTCCAGTAGAACTACTGATAGCTTTGGGAGAGCCAGCCATGACAAAACTCTTCCATTTGGTGAACAAGATGTATGAGACAGGCAAAATACCCACAGACTTCAAGAAAAACATAATAATTCCAATCCCAAAAAAAGCAGGTGTTAACAGGTCTGAGAATTACCGAACGCTCAGCTTAAGTCATGGTTGCAAAATACTAACACGAATTCTTTACAGACAAGCGGAAAGACTGGTAGAAGCTGACCTCGGCGAAGATCAGTTTGGATTCCGTAGAAATGTTGGAACACATGAGGCAATATTGACCTTGCGAATTATCTTAGAAGACAGGCTAAGGAAATGCAAACCTACGTTTCTAGCATTTGTAGACTTAAAGAAAACTTTTGACAATGTTGATTGGCATACTCTCAAATTCTGAAAGTGGCAGGGGTAAAATACAGGGAGCGAAAGACTATTTACATTTGTACAGAAACCAGATAGCAGTTCAGTTATAAGAATCGGGGGGCATGAAAGGGAAGCAGTGGTTGAGAAAGAAGTGAGACAGGTTTGTAGCCTACCTCGATGTTGTTCAATCTGTGTATTTAACAAGCAGTAAAGGAAATAAAAGAAAAATTCAGAATAGGTATTAAAATCCATGGAGAAGAAATAAAAACTTTCAGGTTGGCCGATGACATTGTAATTGTGTCAGAGACAGCAAAGGACCTGGAAGAGCAGTTGAATGGAATGAACAGTGTCTTGAAAGGAGGATACAAGATGAACATCAACAAAACCAAAACGAGGATAATGGAATTTAGTCAAACTAAATCATGCGATCCTGAGGGTATTAGATTAGGAAATGAGACACTTAAAGTAGTAAATGAATTTTGCTATTTGGGGAACAAAATAACTGACGATGGTCGGAGTAGAGAGGGTATAAAATGTAGACTGGCTGTGGCAAGGAAAGCGTTTCTGATGAAGAGACATTCGTTAACATCAGGTATAGATTTAAGTGTCAGGAAGTCTTTTCTGAAAGTATTTATATGGAGTATAACCATACACGGAAGTGAAACATGCGACTATATACAGTTTAGACAAGAAGAGAGTAGAAGCTTTCGAAATGTGGTGCTACAGAAACAGATTTAGAAGGATGCAGGTTGCAGTAGTTATTCAGAGATGAAGAGGCTGCTTGCACAGGATAGAGTAGCGTGGAGAGCTGCATCAAACCAGTCTCTGGACTGAAGAAGAAGTCGACGACGACAACAACAACATTCTGCTGGTACTCAAATCTGATCTTTTTGTTGTTTAGTACTCACTGGGGAAGGCAATATAGAAAGACTGATGGCTAGGAAGGGATATAAAGTTCAGAAAACTTCAAAAAAGGGTTTTCTTTTGTTATGACTCGTTGTGACATATTTCAATCTGTTTATCTGCTATAACTTCAGAATCAGACTGATTGTAAGCTTCACAGTTCATCTGTGTATTACCACGGCAGTGGATATCATGGTAGCAAAATTGTTGTATAACAACTGCAGCGCACATCATATAAATATTCTGCGGGTTTTACATCAGTCACAGTGTGTAAATTTTGGTCAGATTCACAGCAGTCGTCCCGACACTTTTTCGAATGGATTTATGTTATAGAGAATTATTAGTATGTCTTTATATTGTGTAATGGTATTGATGGGCCAGTTTAATTGTGATTTAAGGTATAGTTTGCAGTTAAAAATTTATAAATCTGTTGGTATCATCCATTGTGGCTTAATCACTGCTCATTCCTTTTGAAGTGAGAAAACCAACACCCCCATTACTATAGGGGCCACACCTGGTAGCTGTGCAACAGCAGCTACAGATGAGTTACTTTACCGCAGATTCCCCAACCTCATAAGGGGTTCTTTACACAGCATCCCAAGCTGATGATAAGTTTCTATAAGTGTCAGATGTCAAGAGCTAGAAGAGGTGCCTTTTAGGACCCTAAGCTTATGTTTACTTCAAGCCACTTCAATTTTTTACAGGGTTCATTAATTTGCTGTAGAATGTCATGGGGAAAACTATACTGCCATCCAGGTGATGTCATTTATGGGATTGTTTGGAAGGAAATTTTGATAATACAGAAACCAAAAAAAGCAGACGTCTATGTGTGTGGATGGATATGTGTGTGTGTGTGTGTGTGTGTGTGTGTGTGTGTGTGTGTGTGTGTGTGCGCGCGCGCATTAATTGCCTTTGATAACAAGCACCTGTGATTCTTCCAGTTGCTTTTAACACCTCATAGTACACGACGCCAAGCTGGTCCCACTAAATGCAGAACATAATCTTGGAACTGTGAATATTCGGTTTGACTGTCAACGTGGGAGTGTGGCCGGGATATCCCCATGATTTTTTGCGTCTAGTGTTATCGCAATGAACTCATTTTTTGCCCTTGGTGTCAATGCGATGCAGAAATCCCTTCGATTTTTGCCTCTGAAGCAACTGTTTGCAAACACACAAAAGCCGTTCAATGTCTATTGGTTTCAGCTCACACAGGACCCAAGTTCCTTCTTTCTGAATCATGCCCATAGCCTTGAGACATTTTGAAATGGCTTGCTGTGTCACTCCCACTAATCGCCCCAGTTCTTCTTGAGATTGACGCGAGTCTTCACTCAGCAATGTCTCCAATTCTGCATCTTTGAAAACATTCTCTCTTCCACCACTATGTCGGTCTAAGACGTTAACATCGCTGTTCTTGAAGTGTTGAAACCACTCACAACATGTTCTTTCGCTAATAGCCTCCATACCACACGTAGTTGAGAGCATTCAAGGAGACTCGGCTGCTGTTTTCTTCATACTGAAACAAAACAGTAACACCTCCCGCAAATGATGAGAATTAAGCTCATAAACTGATATTTTAAATCGAGAACAACTTTGATGCAGATGCAAATCGACCAACGTTTGAATGAGGTTATGTTGACCGAGGTCCAAGCTAACTGCTTGATGTCTATGATCTGTTTCTTTCGACCGCTACTTACTATTGTCACCACCTACCTGCAAATGGTGGAAACAAAGTTGTACACCTTTGAGAAAAAATTGTCAACTTCGCCCTCAATTTGTTAAATATCGGAAAGCAGTAGGAGACGGAAATTTTATGTTCAAAGTCCTTGTATTGGTAAAAACATTAGTCCCACTAGCCATGACTCTAGGCCTACCTACAACAGCCAAGGGAAAATGCGAATCACTATATTTAAGAATTTAACGTTACAGGGTGTCTACGACCCGGGAGATCCGGGAAAAACCCGGGAATTTTTTACATTTCCGGGAATTTTCATTGTTTTGTTTTCAGTTAACAAGGAATAAGAAGAAACGGGGACATCACACAAATTATGGAAGAATATGACGATCCCAAATTTGTATAAAAATTTCGTACTATTACTTTTCGATCTCATGCTTGAGAAACTGGAGCGTATGAATGAAGTGTGCAGCGTATGAATGCAGTGCTTCATAACAACAAATTGCTTCCGATGAGCTTGACGTCACAGCTGTTTACATTAGATTCGTTTTATCAGTTACTAGCGGGATAGTGCGCATGTGCAGTTGAGTAGTGCCACCTCCCGCTTCTGGCTACAGAAATGTGGCTGTCGGCTGTGTAAGCAGTCGCAGCAAGCAGCTAGATGCTACCAGGAAAAATTTTACTGGCGTGTCCAAGCCGCCAGATTCACGCATGCGCAGCAGGCTGAATATAGGGTGAGGGGCGGGATCAAATTCATATTCTTGAGGGGAAAAAAAAAACCTTGTTTCACAAAGCGCCTAGCATCCAGCGCACGTTGGTCTATCGATTATTCATGACTTTGAAATGCATCCCTGTCAGTTTTTGAACACATTCTAAATTGATTTCTGAATGATTCGTGAATGCATGCATAGTGCACATGATGTCTGTGAGGGGAATCCTCGTCGCATCTAGAAATAAACTTTCCTGCAGACAAAAGGGGCTATACAAGCTGAGTGAAGTAAAGCCGAAACGGATGAATGCCAACCGCTGTCTGATTATGTGGTTGATTGGGTTTGCGAATGATGAGCGTTGTTATAATTACTTGCGAAATCCATAGATTCAGACTACCAGTGTGGAAATAAAACGACTAACATAAATAACAGATAAGAAAGCTAACTTATTATCTTCTTGGTGTATCGAAGAAAATGAAATTTTGATAGGAAAGTTTTGGCCAGATCGCTGTACCAGTAAGGGCCAGTTGTACAGTCACCAGCTAGCAGCCGCTTTAACATCTATTCTGGAAGTAGCGCGGAAGACGTGTTGTACGAATATGTAACAACGCCTAACCGGAGAATAACCGCAGGTCAGAGTTAGTGAAGTTATACTGCAAATAAGCTTTGACATTCACAGGAATAGTTACAGAATTAGTGATGAGAAGACTGTTCGTTAGAACGAGGAATAAGAAGAAACGGGGACATCACACAAATTATGGAAGAATATGATGATCCCAAATTTGTGTAAAAATTTCGTACTATTACTTTTCGATCTCATGCTTGAGAAACTGGAGCGTATGAATCAAGTGTGAAACTATTTCCCAACATAAAGCTTTTTGCTTGTAGTAGGCCTAATAGGCATTTTATATTGGCACTTTGTGAATTATATTGTTTTGTGTTGTAAAAATGACCATTTGTGCCAAAACAGTCTCGTTTATTTGTGTGTTACAATTGCTGCAGTATTAGAAGGCCTATTTTGTTTTAGCTAGCAGACAGTGACAAAATAAACGTAATAAGATAAAGAAACCACACCGATCTTGGGTCCTATTTGTATTAACAGCTTTTTCAGTATTAGACAACGACATTTCGATTTTTCATGTAGCAAAATTTTTGACGAACTTTGATAAAGTAGTAGGTTCTTTCACAGAAAGGAAAACCTGCCACATACACCTGTAGTAAGATTAGAGAGAAAAAAACTCCAGGAACTAAGGATTGAAGAAACGTGAGCTGTCTTGCTTGTCTCTTGTCTTTGCTGGTTTTATGTATCCTGTATTTAATTTTATGTCACACAAAGCAGCAAGTTGTTAGCAAATAGGGAATAAAGAGTGCATATTTTCTGAAGCGTTTTTGTTTACAAATAATCCCATCCAGTATTAACAGAGGGTGTAAAAAAAGGGGGTGGGGCAGGATGTCAAACCAGCCGACTGGAAGCAGGTAGATCCGGAGCTGATGTGCAGAGCAGTCTGAGTACAGTGGGGAAGTGGGTATTCTCCATGTGACCTGTGTTTACATTTAGTGATTTTGCTATTTCTTCTTCCTTTACTGCTCTCACGTCAAATGAAAACAAAACCGTTTTCTGTGGCCGGGAGATATCAAGTGAATTAAAATACATTCACATGATTACAGAAGGCAAAAATATGTTATTAGTTTCAGATTTTATTTTATTTCCACCTTTCTGACGGTCAAGCATTAATCGCCCTGTAGAACAATGAAGTTATTTTTGTCAGTTTGCTAAAGAAATTTCCTTTTGTTAATCTTTTATGCTGATGCAGTCAATATCTTAGAAACTAAGTGTTTTAATTCCACACTATTGGCTAATTTCAACTAGTCGCTGTATTTCAAGTGCACGTTTTCATCTTATAGCACGTATTGCGTTATGCCATAATAAAGAAACATACATGAGATAACACAGTACTGGTACTCCAAGAAAATTTACATCCCGAAAACCACACTGAAAAGCTTAATATCAGGTCAAGGCCTACTTCGTTGGGAATTTAGACAAACGAATGTGATCTTTAAATGTGTACATTTTAGTACGGTTCACGAAATTCCGATACCCTTGGAGTATCCTCTGATGTCTTGTTTCTTTTATGACACTGTAAGATCTTTTAATGTTTTACACGTACGAACATACGGGCCTCCTAAGTCATCGTAGCTACGCAAGCGGGGTGGCGCCTCTTATCTGGTGCTCTCTGGCAACTGCTGAAACAAACCAATTTGGGAAAATATTGCGAATGGTGGTTTGAAAAGCATTACTTACAAAGTAAATTTCCTTTTACGCAAGTTGAACTATGTGCGAGATTGTACGATGAATTTCTTAAATCACAGAGCATTTGACTCTCATTTAAAACTCAACTGATGATGAGCCATTTAGAAGAATTTCGAGCCCGGAAGTTCAGACATTTATGTCGTTATTAAAAATTTTACTGCCTCATTTGTGATATATATATATCTTAAAAGTGTAATACGCCCATAAAAGACAGACATTATATGTGAAAGCTTAGCTTCTCTTGCAGCTTATTAACCTCAGACACCAATATTATATGTGAAAGCTCTGCTTTTCTTGTAGCAACACTATGGATATTAATTTAAACCGTTAACTGTGCTGTTTGTGTGCTGTTTGTGTGTTAGCGCTACTTAACAGTGATGGTGCCATTGGCTGACTACATCATGTGTCCTGAGCTCTGAATAACCGCTGTTATCAGCTGGCGAGATCATGTGACACGACGATATGACTGACTGGCTTACAAAGCGCATTGCAATCTCAACTTCAATGCTTTGGAAAGTAACATGCGGTGTTTGGTGGATTCGAATTTATACTTTCGTAATACGAAAATACGCAGCGTACATGTTGCTGCACATCAAAGATCTTTCCAAAACGTGTTTTCTTCCATGAATTTCGTTTTATAAAGCACCGGGAAATCCTAAGCCCATGTATAAAACCATAAACATTCAAAGGACTGCTAAGTTATACAGTTCCGAGAGAAAATATACTGTCAGTTAACAGGGAAAAAGTGCGTTTTCACCCGGGAGAAAGTGTATTTTTAACCGGGAATTTTTTTTCCTTGTCCACATATACACCCTGTGTTAATACTGTATGTTCAGTATGAGATTCTAGCCAGTTCAAATACTTCCTTACCTCTGCTCATCATAACTTTCGTCACCATCACTGGCGGGAGAATAATTGTCGGTATCACGATCTTCCCATAGTTATCGCCCTCTGTTCCATCCAGGTGATACTACATTTTTTAAAGGATTTTTCCTCCACTGGATGTGGAATGGAATCCCATGCACTTTTCACCCACTCACAAATCTGGGACAGATGTAGCAGTTTGATTTTTCCACGCAGTGTGAACTTGAGGTTTACATCAACCATCCATTGCTTATATCGCTGTTTAAGTGCAGCTTTGAATGGCTGATTTATACACACTTCTAATGGCTGTAGGGTGGATGTGAGGGCTCCAGGAATAATGGCCAAGTCAGTTTTTCCTTTCTGTAATTTGTCCTGCACTTCCTTAGGTGTACGTCTGCAGAAGCTGTCAGGACAAACATGTTACGTAAATTCAGTAACGTACCAGGATG
The DNA here is from genome assembly GCF_023864345.2 of Schistocerca serialis cubense. Lineage (NCBI taxonomy): Eukaryota > Metazoa > Arthropoda > Insecta > Orthoptera > Acrididae > Schistocerca > Schistocerca serialis. The sequence goes on along the minus strand of NC_064638.1, from coordinate 120,444,779 downwards.
ATGTCGCCAAACATGCATCACCCAGACAATTACAAGATCATTGTCCGCCCTCCCTTTTGGATTCACTCTCACCAATATGCCTTTCACAGATATTTTCGGAATAGTTTTCCTTTTAAATGTCACGTAAGGTAGTAGCTTTCGTCCATCGCCAGTTAATCACATCATCACTATACACTTTTGCTTCTCACTGCCACCAGTTCATATCGTGAGGCTGGATTCTCTTTTCCTGTTCATGGTGTTGTCAAGTGGCATCTCAAAATAGACTGGCATTTGATCCCTGTCACCAATTTGCAATAATATATAGGTCTGTGTCGCAGATTCATCACATAATAATTCAAGTGCACAATTTTTCCTTGTAATTGTCCGCAGCCATATTGACACTTTTCATCTTTTCATCTTTTGTCAAAGTCTGGATGCTTTGCTTTTTGGCCTCAAAGTGCCCGGCGATTACTGTTAGTTTTTTGAGGCCGTGTTTTGTTTTTCTGCCACTTGTGAATACAACTCTTGCTCACGTATACTTGCTTCCCACTGCTTGGTTTCCAATGTTCTCGGCTTCTTCAAAAATTTTCAGTTTTTCTTTAGCAGTGTACGAGTGATAACGAGAACTTGTAGCTGTAGTTAACAAGTTTGAAGACGCTGTTAATACTTCTAATGTGGTAATGAGGTCACAACAATGCAATAGTGTAGTGGGATATATTGTTGGAGGCAGAACAGTACCAACCTTGTTTCAAATAATCCGCACACCTCAATTGTCCTTAAATTTGGTGATAAAGTGCACAGATTATTCAAGTATATATGGTACTTCAGAGATATAAAAAGCTAAATTTCACATTTTTCCCAATGTCTATTTGCTTCAAATTATCCATATGCAAATCGCCTAGGAAATCTCGTTATGATTTCACTTAAAAGAAAGCGAAATGTTGTGCAAGGTGGCCTACTTTATTTTCTTCCAAGAAAATATTAGCGTAGATATTATGTCTCAAAGTTGCCGAAAACTCACGGGTGCACTGTTGATTTCTGCACTGTAGTGTCAAACAAACGACTATAACTCTGCAAGTACTAAATTGGCAAAAGTAACATTTTACCAATGTTCAATGGGACCAAGTGTGATCATTCGCACAAAATTTCATCAAAATCAGTGATCATCATGTGGGAACTTTGGAAAAAGTTAGACCACTTATCATAGAGTGGCCCTAAAGACTTTTGTTTCTCTCTCAATCACATCATCAGCCAGTTTGTTCCTTTCACAGAAACCTTCATTGTATTCTTTTGACCTGTCCTTTTGCAGTCTAATGTTGATGCTATTGCTTTTAATACACCAAAGGTTGTTGAGAGTTAACTATATGCTTAAACAGTTCTTCAAATAACCTGTTTCTTTTTCGAATTCTTCCCTTTTCACCTGCGACCTTTTTGCCGTAGCTTCCCTGTACTTCCTGTTTATTTCATTCCTAATTGACTTGTAATGTTCTATTCTTGACTTTTACTGGGTATTTTTGTACTTGGTTTGTTCATCAATTGATTGTACCAATTGTTCTATTATGTCAACAAAAATAGTCACATTTTGAAATTACAATTGGATCTATAAAAAAATCTACACACAAAGCAGTGGCAGAAGGAAAAAATATAAAGGCTAAAGAAAATGCAAGGAGCCAGTGGCTGCCCCCACTGGCAGAAAGATTGAAGTGGAAGGAAGAGGGATGAAAGAAAAGTACTGGTGAAGTTCAGGAAATGGGGAGAGTTCGGAAAAGTTGCCCAGAACCCCGGGTTGAAGAAGTTTTATCGGATGGGATAAGAGGAAAAGACTAAGAAAAAAATAATGAGTCTTTGCTTCTCATCCCGTCTGGTAAGTTTCGCCAGACCAAGGATTTTGGGCGACTTTTCTAAACTCCTCAGTTTCCTAAACCTTGCCAGTCCTTCCCCTTCCTCCCTTTTCCTTCCCCTTCATCCCTCTTCCTCCCCTCATTCCATTCTGCCAGAAAGTGGAGCCACTGACACCAAAAGCTTCCACATTCCTTTAACCTTTATAAGTGTTCTCTCCTGCTGTAACTTGATGTGTAGATTTTTTTGATTTTTTTTATTTCTCCAATTGTTGTATTTGTTCTGTCAAATAAGGTATGTTTGCAGTTACCTTTCTTCTATCTAAGTCTGTTATTGCCTTTTTAGAGATGTCCATTTCTCTTGAAGTGACCCACTAACTGTGGTGTTCATTATTACCTCTACATAACAGTACTTACAGCCTTGGAGAACTTCAAACACACATTATTATTTCTTCATACTTCTTTCAACAGTGATTCTCCCAGACTATTCTCTTAAACTTCAGTGTATTTTTGGACATTATGAAATTGTGATCCGAGTGTTTGATCCTGGGTACACCATATAATCCGACTGGAAGCTTACTATGTATCTAGCCTTTTCCATATATACCTCTTCCATCCTTTTGAGTGATGTATTCCTTGCTATTAAGTGACATTTGTAGCAGAATTTAGTCTTTCTCCCCCGTCATTCCTTCTACTGAGCCCATATTCTCCCATAACTCATACCTTCTATTCCTTCCCCCAATAATGTGTTCCAATCACCCACAGCTGTTAAATTTTTGTTTTCCTTTACATATTGAACTTCGTGTTTGATATCCTGATATACTTATTTTCTTTCTTTCCACCTTAAGTTTGTGATGTTCACATGTATACCTGAAGTATTGTTGACATTAGTTTGCTGTTGATTCTGTTGTTGTCACGAATATGGTAACTTCCTCGTTTATTCCAAGTTTGAGATAAACTTTAAAGGCATCCAATGCTAGCATAGCTCTTACTTGGCAGTGCGCCAGATCTGCAATTACAAGCAATAGCTAGTCTGATCATAACTAATTATGGTATTTCTTGGCAGAAAATCAGTAACACCGTGGGGAAATTTTCCTCTTATGTAACTGTTAAAATAACAGTAATTTTTAGTTTTCTTATTCCAGTTGTTTCGCCCTTTGTACACCACTGTTGTATTGGTTGGAATCTGCCAAAAGATGGTCTGGTCACTGTTGTGTATCTGGTGTAGAGGTTAGGGCGCTGCTGCTGCATTTGTATTACTTACCTCTGTAAGTTGTTGAGTTCCTCAGTAAAATCTTCTGTCAGTTTGAATATACAAAGTCCCCTTCTAGAACTAAACCTGTGACACTAACAGGTACTCTTATAAAATTCTGTAATGAGTATGTTTATGGTCTTCCCATTTGCCAAGCCCTTTAATTAAATTATTTGTCAATATACAGAGGGGTCCAAAAAATGTATCCACTGTTTGAGAGTCCATAACTGGCAAACTAATTGACGGAGTTGTCTCACCTTTGGTAGTGTAATAGTTTTTAGTTCTGGCAATCGCCACACAAGCATTGTATTGCGTATTTTTGTTTTTTTCAGATGGCAGTCGCCAGATAGTAAGTGTTTTGTTTTTAGTTGCACCTAGTTACTCAAGTAAACATGGCTGGTGCAAGGCTTACTTTCAATGAAAGGAAGTCAGTTTTGGAGTGGTATTTTAAGTACGAAAACATTAATGAGGTTCAACGGCAATGGCGAAATGAGTATCAAACAGATCCACCGACACGTTTAACGATTCGTCGCATTCAAGACTAATTTGAAGCAGAAGGCTGTGTAACAGATGTACACAAATAATGATGTGGACGACCTGTAACAGTAACAAATCCAGCTAACTCCAATTGTGTGTTACAGCAATTCACTTGGTCACCACAGAAGTCTGTGAGACAGTGTGCCCGTGAAACTGGAGTGAGTCGCTCAAGTGTTTGGCGAATTTTGAAGACAGCAAAGTGGAGGTGCTACATCCCACAGTTGCTACACGCAATGAATGAAGACGACCCAGATCGTAGAATGGAGTACTGAGAGTGGTTTACTAACATGGTACATAACGATGAAGAGTTTGCCATCCGAGACATGTATGGAGACGGAAGAGTTTGCTTTCAACAAGATGGTGCCCCAGCCCACTACCAAAATCGTGTTAGGGCGTAACTCGACGAAAATCTACCAGGAAGATGGATAGGCCGTAGAGGTGCTGTGGAATATCCACCAAGTTCCCCAGAGCTATCTACTCTGGACCTTTACCTGTGGGGAACACTAAAGGACATCGTTTATTGACAAAAGCCATGCACATTGGATGAACTTGGAGAATCCTTCGTACATTCATGTGCAAATATCCAACTGAACACGTTGCAGTCAGTAGTTTGTGGTGCAGCTCGGCAGCTTCATTTGTGTGTGGATGTTAATGGTGACCATTTTAAACACCTACAGTGATACCTTTAAGTTGGACTTTAAGCTACACTTTCACCAAAAATGAGACAACTCCGTCAATTAGTTTGCAAGTTATGGACTTTTAAACAGTGGATATATTTTTTTGGATCTCTCGGTATAGCTATTCAACCTTTTGTCTTATCTTCTGCAAAGGAAAGTACCCAACCGTAAAGTTCAGGGTATTTGTTTCCCAACAATAGCAATATTGTTGCTCCATTTTGAAATAAGGGAAGAGATCTAGTGTTGAAGATTCTGTGATATTAAAGTATATTAGCATTTGTAGGATTGCGCAGGTAAGACAAAACTTACAGCTGAATTTTGATGAAAAAAGTGTACCTTATATTTTGGCCATTATAGTAATTCATGGGTTTTTTGATGAAATATTTTCTCCACTCAACAATAATTATGTTGGCTGTGCCCATGACCGTCGTGTTTTTAAACCAGGAGAATCCCTTAAAGACTGATTACATGTTGTGTTTGTTGCTGAAATATTATTCACTTTGTGGGTAGTGTGTGGTCCTGGATTTGCTGCTCAATCTCATTGTGAAAACCCTAATACATATAACACAGCCTGAGTGTAGGTACTACCAGTGTTGGCACTGTGAAATGTTATACTGTTCATGATCATTAGCTGTGTGTCTGCTTGGATGTGTGGTGGCGGCACCAGGATTGGCAGTAAATCCAAAATGTCCTTCAGGAGACAGAGCCACGAAAATGTGTAAATGTGTATACATTAACACCAGTTCAGCTACCTCATCTTACTATGTTTGGGATCATAATTAGATGTGGTTTTAAATGATTAATGGAAAATCTCATATAAGATGTGAAACAAATACTAACAAAGAGATAGAGGGGCTGGCCAGTACTTACCTCAGCTCAGTACAGCCGATAGATACACATAAAACAGAACTGAAAATTTACATTCCTAGCTTTCGGAACTTTGTTCCTTCATCAGGGAGGAGAGAGGGGAAAAAAAGGGAAGAAGGGAAAGTGGATTCAGTTACTCACAACCCAGGTTATGAAGCAACAGGGAAAGGTAAACGGGGAGGGTAGCAAGGATGGAGGCATGGTTGTCAGAGGGAAGCCAAAGATATTCTACTGTAAGTACTGTGCCAGCTTCAAACCAAAGAGGATGCATACAGAAGTAAAGAGGTATATAGTATAAAGATAAACACAACTATGTAGGATGAAAAGATGCGTGAATGGCTAAAGAGGAAAGGGAAAGAGGAGAAGACTGAAGAGTGAATGGGAGTGAGGTTGTTTAACGTAGGTTCAGTCCAGGGGGATGGCGGGATGAAAGGATGTGTTGGAGTGCAAGTTCCCATCTCCGCAGTTCAGAGGGACTGGTGTTGGGTGGGAGAAGCCAAATGGCACATACGGTGTAGCAGGTTCCTAGGTCCCTAGAATTATGCTGGAGGGCATGCTCCGCTACTGGGTATTGGGCATCTCCTAGGCGGACAGTTCGTCTGTGTCCGTTCATGCGCTCAGCCAGTTTGGTTGTTGTCATGCCGATGTAAAAGGCTGTGCAGTGCAGGCATGTCAGTTGATAAATGACATGTGTAGTTTCACACGTAGCCCTGCCTTGAATTGTGTATGTTTTACCAGTAGCGGGGCTGGAGTAGGTGGTTGTGGGCGGATGCATGGGGCAGGTTTTGCAGCGGGGACGGTTACAGGGGTAGGAACCGCTGGGTAGAGAAGGTAGTCTGGGAATATTGTAGGGTTTAACAAGGATGTTACGGAGGTTAGGGGGGCGACGAAAGGCAACTCTGGGTGGTGTGGGGAGAATTTTGTCAAGGGATGATCTCATTTCAGGGGTTGACTTGAGAAAGTCATATCCCTGGCGGAGTAATTTGTTGATGTTTTCGAGGCCAGGATAATATTGGGTGACAAGGGGGATACTTCTGTGTGGTCTGGGGGTAGGAACATTGTTGTTGGACGTGGAGGAATGTATTGCTCGGGAAATCTGTTTGTGGACAAGGTCTGCAGGATAGTTTCGGGAGAGGAAAGCACTGGTCAGGTTATTGGTGTAGTTGTTGAGGGATTCGTCACTGGAGCAGATACGTTTGCCACGAATACCTAGGCTGTAGGGAAGGGAGCGTTTGATGTGGAAAGGATGGCAGCTATCAAAGTGAAGGTACTGTTGTTTGTTTGTGGGTTTGATATGGACATAGGTGTGGATGTGAGCTTCAACAAGATGAAGGTCAACATCCAGGAAGGTGGCTTGGGTTTTGGAGAAGGACCAGGTGAAATTCAGATTCGAAAAGGAGTTGAGGTTATGGAGGAAATTAAGGAGTGTTTCTTCACCATGAGTCCAGACCACAAAGATGTCATCTATAAACCTATACCAGGCCAGGGGAAGCAGCTGTTGGGTCTTCAGGAAAGCCTCCTCCATGCGGCCCATGAAGAGGTTGGCATAGGAGGGAGCCATCCTGGTTCCCATGGCCGTTCCCCTGATTTGTCTGTAGGTCTGGCCTTCAAAAGTGAAGTAATTATGGGTGAGGATGAAGCCAACTTCATCCTCACCCATAATTACTTCACTTTTGAAGGCCAGACCTACAAACAAATCAGGGGAACGGCCATGGGAACCAGGATGGCTCCCTCCTATGCCAACCTCTTCATGGGCCGCATGGAGGAGGCTTTCCTGAAGACCCAACAGCTGCTTCCCCTGGCCTGGTATAGGTTTATAGATGACATCTTTGTGGTCTGGACTCATGGTGAAGAAACACTCCTTAATTTCCTCCATAACCTCAACTCCTTTTCGAATCTGAATTTCACCTGGTCCTTCTCCAAAACCCAAGCCACCTTCCTGGATGTTGACCTTCATCTTGTTGAAGCTCACATCCACACCTATGTCCATATCAAACCCACAAACAAACAACAGTACCTTCACTTTGATAGCTGCCATCCTTTCCACATCAAACGCTCCCTTCCCTACAGCCTAGGTATTCGTGGCAAACGTATCTGCTCCAGTGACGAATCCCTCAACAACTACACCAATAACCTGACCAGTGCTTTCCTCTCCCGAAACTATCCTGCAGACCTTGTCCACAAACAGATTTCCCGAGCAATACATTCCTCCACGTCCAACAACAATGTTCCTACCCCCAGACCACACAGAAGTATCCCCCTTGTCACCCAATATTATCCTGGCCTCGAAAACATCAACAAATTACTCCGCCAGGGATATGACTTTCTCAAGTCAACCCCTGAAATGAGATCATCCCTTGACAAAATTCTCCCCACACCACCCAGAGTTGCCTTTCGTCGCCCTCCTAACCTCCGTAACATCCTTGTTAAACCCTACAATATTCCCAGACTACCTTCTCTACCCAGCGGTTCCTACCCCTGTAACCGTCCCCGCTGCAAAACCTGCCCCATGCATCCGCCCACAACCACCTACTCCAGCCCCGCTACTGGTAAAACATACACAATTCAAGGCAGGGCTACGTGTGAAACTACACATGTCATTTATCAACTGACATGCCTGCACTGCACAGCCTTTTACATCGGCATGACAACAACCAAACTGGCTGAGCGCATGAACGGACACAGACGAACTGTCCGCCTAGGAGATGCCCAATACCCAGTAGCGGAGCATGCCCTCCAGCATAATTCTAGGGACCTAGGAACCTGCTACACCGTATGTGCCATTTGGCTTCTCCCACCCAACACCAGTCCCTCTGAACTGCAGAGATGGGAACTTGCACTCCAACACATCCTTTCATCCCGCCATCCCCCTGGACTGAACCTGCGTTAAACAACCTCACTCCCATTCACTCTTCAGTCTTCTCCTCTTTCCCTTTCCTCTTTAGCCATTCACGCATCTTTTCATCCTACATAGTTGTGTTTATCTTTATACTATATACCTCTTTACTTCTGTATGCATCCTCTTTGGTTTGAAGCTGGCACAGTACTTACAGTAGAATATCTTTGGCTTCCCTCTGACAACCATGCCTCCATCCTTGCTACCCTCCCCGTTTACCTTTCCCTGTTGCTTCATAACCTGGGTTGTGAGTAACTGAATCCACTTTCCCTTCTTCCCTTTTTTTCCCCTCTCTCCTCCCTGATGAAGGAACAAAGTTCCGAAAGCTAGGAATGTAAATTTTCTGTTCTGTTCTATGTGTATCTATCGGCTGTACTGAGCTGAGGTAAGTACTGGCCAGCCCCTCTATCTCTTTGTTAGTATTAGATGTGGTTTTATGTGTTATTCATTGTATTAGAAAAATGCCATTTTTAAGGATACCTGTGGCTGATTTCTGTAGAAGTGTCAGATTCCAGACTGCTTTGAGTTGGAAACCTGTATCTTTGTTGTTGAGATTCTCAGCCATCCGAAAGTATGTTGCTTACATGTGAGCATAACCTGAAAAAGATAAAGAGGAAGATAACTACTTTTGTCTTGCCAAAAGAGCTCTTTCACAATGTGACCTAGCAAACCTGTCAGCTGGTCTTTAAAAAAGTGGTACTTTACAAATAGAAACTATGACTTATTAACACGCCCAGATAGTTGTGCACGTTTCCAAGATTCAGGCAGGTGGACTGTTGGCTCCAGATCAAATCCTCCTGCGGGACTTTTGCCAAGGCCAGCCTGGAAATTGATCTTGGGCAGCTTCCCACATCTGAATTGGTGAATATTAGGGCTGGTACCCAAGCCCCAACTCAGTTACATAATTTCCAAATATTTAGCAGTTGTTTGCTCTCTTTCACATGGATATCACTACAGACAAACAGCACCCATACCAACCCTATGTAGATGTGGGATGAAGGTACAACAAAAAGAAGAAAACACTATGACCTACTGTTGCACAAGTTACCCAAGAAGATTTAGGAAATGTTCAGTGAAAAGCACAATGTGTGCTTCGTATTAATTACTCAATTTCAGTCCAGTCCCATACAAAATTGGTGTGCATGTGTGGAAGCGCGCACATTGTTATTGTAGACAGGAACAAAAAGAAATAAAATTTTATTATGTGGAGTATGGAATTGCTTTTATGTAGTGGAATTTAAAGGAACAACTGAAGTGAGCAGAGCCACAAATGAGCCATTGTTAGGCAATAAATTTGGTACACTAGAGAATATTTCGTAAACTTATCTGCTCCTGTCTTCTCTGTGTCTTCAAATCATTTCTGCTGGTGGAGGTGAAACATGAACAAATCCTGACTGCCTATTATTAAAAGTACATTCTGTTGTAAAAGAAAAGTTAACTTTTGAGCTTTTGTACAGGTTGTTTCAAACCCTTACTTGGCATGCTTTGAGAAAAAATAAGTCACAAATGATATTTTTTAAAGAATGTGTTGTTTTCCATCAACAAAAACCAAATTAAAATGATTTTAAAATCTGGAGATGCATCTGTCTAACCGCTCATCAAGGTCACTTATCTATATAGTTGTATTTTTGTACAATTTATTTTTGAAGGTTAATGACAAAAGTGTAGATTGCTGAAGAAACATTACTACATAACAGAGTATTGTAGCCAGCAGATTTATGAAAGCCATAACTGAAGTATTGCGCTGCAAAAAGGCTAAACATTGGCTTGAAACCGTAGTTTGTCCTTGAAGAATCAATATCACATAACCGTCTGTGTCAATTTTCTGTATGACGACTAAAGTGCATGTAACCATAACACATTGTTATTGCTTTTTATGCATATCTCTGTGTTGTGAAGCAGCAAGTCAAGGCTTCAGTTGAAGGAGATCGACAGTATCTCAGTCGATTTTCTTACCCTGAGAATGATATTCTTGCTTGCCTTAAAGTAGTGTATGATCATGGAAATTTGTTTTGAGTGAGATTGACAGCTTCCAGCCACTACACCTATCGTGCACCTATCATATCATCAGTCCTCTGCAGGTCTTCTTGCATTTACGTAGTTGTCTTGCTGCAGCCTCATTATATCCAGTGTTGTGGATATCTCTCTCTCTCTCTCTCTCTCTCTCTCTCTCTCTCTCTCTCACACACACACACACACACACACACACACACACACACACACACAGAGAGAGAGAGAGAGAGAGAGAGAGAGAGAGAGACGTATTCCATGAATTAGAAGTTCCTTTGTTGTTGTAAGTTCTTCCCTAACTAATCATTGATCTACATATGTGGAGTTTCAGTTATGTAACTAAAATACAGAACAAAGAGTATTCACACTTGACAAGGCAACTTGTAGAGACGCTACATAATTCTAGTTGCATCTGTACTGTAATATTCCAGTATAAAAAGCCACAGTGATCAAATCATTTAGATCTTTGATAAGAGTATATTCTGCTGTGTTGCTATCGCTTTATTTAAACTTCGATAATGAATGAGGGAAGACACAGCAACTTCTATTTTCGAAACTATAACTCTTCAGTAAGTGTCAATATTAATATGGTTTCAAGCAAATGCTTAGGTTTTTGCCAAATAACTGATTTGTGGCTTTCGTCAGTACACTGCTCATAAGTGTCTTCAGGCACTTGTGTTTCTGTAGTGCTTAGATTCATTAACCTTCAAAATGGATTGTACATGAATGCAGAATTTCACAGACAAATGATGTTGATGGGTGGTGGAGATGGCACATCTTCGTATTGTAAAACAAATTTTGGTTTGGTTTTAACAATTTGAAGCAGTACTTCTTCTTAGAGAATTGACAAAAATTATATTGTTTAAATACAATGATTATTATTTTTTCATGTCTCTTCATATACTGAATTACATGTTCAGTATCCTCAAGCATTTTTCCTTTTCGTCTTGACTCAGTCATTTGAGGATTATTGGGCAGTTGGAAAGATTGGCGGTGACCTTCTAGGTCTGAAGTCTGTCCATAAGTGTACCTTGTGCAGCCTGCCAAAGATAAAACAGCACTTCTGTTCAAGAGCACACTTTGTTGTACTCGTGCATGCACAGCTAATTATCAACTTTGAGAAAAATCAGTTAGAGCAAGTAGAACCTGAATCATTGGTATCATGTTTGCCCAATAACAGCTGAACAGTCATCTTAATCAGTATCTCGTACCATCCTAGCTGTCCGATAACAATTTTGCAGATGAATTCTACTTGTCAGTGCTGCTTTCACAAGTGCCCTCATTGACATCAATGGAGAATCTGCTCTAATTACTGTTTGTAGATCAGACTGGGACAACTAATTGTGTTTAGAGCAGCTACCATAGGAACAGCATAGTATTTCACACACAGTACATCCAGGAAACGGCTAGTTTTAGCAGTATGCTAATTGAAATGTTTTGAATGATGATAATGATAGTGATTCATTCCTGCCATTCTACGTCGACATGCACAGTAAAGTCAGCACACATTAATCATAGTCAGATATTAAGGAAGCATTGTGTATAAAAATATAACTTATTTCTTGGATATATTTGTAATGCAGGTGCTATCCTTATTTACAGGGTGAAAGCAGACCAGTATCTCCTAGTACAGATTCAACAGAGTCTGCAATTGGGGAAGGTGAAGATCCAAATGATCCAGAATGGACAGTTGAAGAAGAGAGAGAATTTGAACGTGACAGGGTTAAATCTTCTGTGAAGAGATAATTATTAATATAACTTGGCTGCAAAAATTGGTGTAATTGTTTTTCAGCATTTATGCTGATGTGTAGGCTGATTGTTGGAGATTTTGTTAGAAAAGTCTTCGGATAATTGCTAAATAGCTTACACAGCTGTTTATCTGCATTTTCCAGCAGAGTAATAGCTTCATAAAGCTGGAGCAGTGCTGTAGCCTCCATCTTAGATTACCTCAAACAACTGTCAGATAATGGAGTGTGATGATTCAGGAGAAATATTAATAGAGAAAAATGTTGTAAAACTCTTTAAGTGCACTATGTGTGATGTAAATTCCTTGCTTAAATGGCCTGCTCCATTGGCATCAAAGATAAAAAATGTGAGCATCAAATTGCAGCTTCTTGTTATACATTAGTTATTTGTGTAATTATTAAATTTGATGTGCAAAAATATGAAAGAGAAAATTAATGATCATATAGACTTAGTCATTACTCTGAGTATGCTCAATGGTAATAGATAACTCAAAAATTTTCGATGTTCATTTGTATTGTCAGTGGTCATTAAGAAAAGAAACTGTCACCCTTTTCTAAGAAGTTATGTTTGTCAGCCAAATCCATAGTTACAGTATATTCATCTGTCTTAAACATTCATTTACCTTTAAAAGAATTGCATAATCCCATTCATAGAAATAGGGAGGAACAAATTACCACACATTTTTAAGTTGCTAAATATGTTAAGGATCCACCAAATAATTACACGTCTTTGGAGAAAGTGATTTTTAGCTTCAGTTCTGAAAAGGAGTATTAGTTTACATAATGTGACAGTTCTGAAAAGTTACTTCATATAGCAAATCCAGTGCTCACATATGTGATTGTTGATGCAGCAGACCACCTTTATATCTAGAAATTGATGTATGTACTCTTTATAAGAGCGTATTCTATATATCTCGCATGCTTGATATGTATACTGCAAGCTGACCATTCCATGGTAGTGTGAGCAGGTGTCCCCCCCCCCCCCCCCTCCCCCCTTCTCCTCATGTATGAATAGTTACTGACGTAGATTTTCCAGGGCATAAGATAAAACTTGCGAGACTGATTACATAGGTTGGAAATTAATTAGAAAGGGATACTTATAACTCAAAAAAGTGTGTGTTTCATCACAAACTAAGAAAATTAATGCCAAATTAATTACAGATTTTTCATATCTGATAGAGTGTATCATTGTTATTTTGTATGTATGCTCTAGCACTAATACGCTTACAGAAAGGCAGCAGTCTAGATCTTTAAATATACTATTATTATATGTTCTTGAATTTTTCTTCCTTTCTTACTGCAGTAAAATGAACCCCCCAATAATTAAAGTCCCTGTGCTCCTGGAAGGCTTCTTTGTTCCCTACAAAGTAAAGTGTATGATCCTGGTAGTTGATACTGACTGTCCTTAAAAGGTTACTTTTTCATAATTTTTTTATAAGTACCAATTCATTTAAAAGTACCTCAGGCAGATACCTTTGGCAAATATCTAGTCCTTGAATGCAGATATTGTCCTTGATGAGAGTTGCAGTGGTTATAAATCTGCACTGTGGTGTACCAGATATTCTTCTGTTGATATAAGATCGTTAACGAAATCAAAATTTTGTGGTTAATTTGATAAAGAAAGAAGTTTTGAAGTGCATGCTTATTTGACAATTTGTCGTTCTCCTTCAAAAGTGAAATTAATTGTATGTATATTGGAGTTTAACTCTGTATGCCCTTAAAGTTTCTTTTTTTACATCATTGTACCTTCTTTGTCTTAAAGCTTAAGTTAGTATAGCATTGAAACTATGTCATTTCAAATTACAGTATTACTCATTTAACAAAAGTTACTTGTAATCTCAATTGTAATACAACAAGAAACATCATCTTGCCCTGTAAAATTCTGTTGCAGTGTTCATTGTGGGGTGAAGAATTTTAAAATCAAGTATTTGTTTTAGAATAACTTGAAATATTTTATGTGATTTATGTACATAGATGATTGTAATTAATTTTATACAGTTCAACTCGAGATGAGAAATAGAAATACAAATTTTAATGACTATCGCCAATTGTTTTGCTTTTTTTTTTACAATTGAACCTTCATTCATTACTCAACTGTTTCTTTATTGAGTTTAATTTACATTTAAGTAATAATTGTGTTGTCACAAGATATCACCCTATTGTAAATTATTCAGTGACCTACTTCACAGTACTAAAATCTTCTAGTTTCTCGTGAAATAATTTATTTCTCAGTTATGAATCCTCGTTATAATCGAAGTATGTTGTGAACAGTGACATGCGTAGGATATTCAAACGTTATTTGCCTCTTCCTTTTCCATGACTTGTAATTGTTCATTTTGTAAGACAGTGTCTGAAGTAATTGTAACATGTACCATCACTCTGCATAAGTTGGCTGTAGGGGAAAAACATGTAGGCCCTTGTATATATTGTAGATCTGAGTACTTGTTCAGATATTGTCAAAAATGTAATGTAGGCAGTGTGTATTTACTATGGTCATAAAAGTCATGTTGTTGTTTTCTAAAAAAAAAAAAAAGATTCTGCTTTCTTTTTGTTATTCTGAATTTTTTTTTTTTAATTTTTTTTATTTTTTTTAGTGAGATAAAATGACAGAGGCCTCATTTGGATAAGTTTGATAGACATAGCAAAATGTGTAGTCCTTGACAATTTTGTAAAGTGCATAGATTTTATTTTGCACATAATGCCACAGTTTGATTCATCATTGCAGCCTTTATCCTATTGTAAAATATTAAGTTCTAGGAATTATTAGATGTGTACATGTAACACTTTAGTGGAATAATTTTGTGAAGTCTTTCAGATATATCTGCTTTGCTACAACACGCTTGGTTCTTTCTTTACCAACCTCCAGTTAGGTAGGCAGAAATACATCTGATGGGGACTAGATATTTGCTAAACAATTATTTTCCATGTAAAACTATTGAAATCAGATCCGTTGTAATTAAATGTAATTATACTCTCCATAGATTGCAATGTGAGAAAAGTTTTCATTTTGCAATTTTACATCCTTTGGTAGTGATTCATTGAACTGTTATTAACATAGTACATCTCCATCATATTTGTTGCCGTTAGTTATCTCTTACTGTGAGCAGCCATAAGGTGAATGTATGAGACTACAGTGTAAGGCTGAATTAAAAAAAAAAAAATCTTGTAAGAAGTTATGGGATTCTGACAGGCAAAATGTAACAACGCTTCAGTGTTTTATTTCTGAATGTGTAACAAGTTGATGACTATAAAAGACTGATACAACTATATAATATGTTTTTGTTTTATTTAGTAATATAACAAGTCTTTGTGGTCAAAAATTTAAAAATATTTTCTGCATACAACTACCATTCTGTTAAACATGGTATGTTTGCATGTTGAAAGGAGTTAAATTGTTCTCACACCCTCCATTGAATCACGACATCAGTAATACTCGAGACAGGCAGGCTTCATGTAGATTACAGTTAAGATGCAGGCAGTATTTTGTTTTAATTATTATCCAGTGTCCTAGTTTAGATTGTACATTTTTAGAATGGCTTATTGGCAGCTTAACATTTGTTACAAAAGTAATCCTTGTCTGAAATATACGTTTTCAGACCAGTGTAAAAAGATCTGTGTAACTCATAATCAATATTTTCTCAGTTATACTGCTTTGCTACACGTGTAAAACATCGATGTGACTTTGTAGTAACTTAATTGCCTTCTAGTGTCAAGGAAAATTTCATATAATATTGATTTGATTCTCATTGGTTGGTTTTGACCAGAAAGTATGTGATAGCTCCCCTAAATATAATTGGTTAACCCTGTGATACATAATTGCTGGGTTATTATTTTTGTTCACCAACAGCCCTGTTACAACAGCTGTAAATGGTAGGTCTCATAACATATCTTTTCATTTTTATTTGGTTGGCCCTGGCATGATTTATTTGTGAGAAACTTCGAATGGGCTGGTGGTTGGTGGTCTTGCCCTCATAAAATTCTGTGTGTAAATTACAGCAAAGCTGACCATCGGCAAACTACCCACTGGAATGAATGGTCACTGTCAAACTGTGGCCAAGAAACAGAACATGCTGCTGAACACAACGTGTCCAGTTCCAATGGCTGCTTCACAATCATTGCTATCTTGATCCTTTCCGTTGCTCAGCACCAGCTTTTTGAACTATTTATATGGGATTTAATCTTGCAACACATCCTTCGTTGCTGTCCTCCTCCTGGCCTCAATCCTCTACTAAATCCCCACACCTACTCACCGCTCCTAACTGGCTTTCTTTGTGTCACACCTCCCAACCCACTCCCCTGTGTCATAGTCTGTAGCACCTTTGCTACAGTATGGGCGATCTATGACAAACAGAAGAGTGAATGGATTATCACAACCAAGTTATAGAACAAACCATGACCTGCCTGCCTACTAGCCTCATAAATCATTAAGAGATTGTGTAAAATGTTTGTGGTGAAAGAAATTTCTATGTTAAAAAGAGATTAGAACTTAATTGCAATTAAGAATTGGAATTCAATAGTGAGAAAAGGAAGGGAAGGAAAATAGTGGGAAGACATGGATTGGGAAAGAGGAATGAAAGAAGTAGTTATTAGTCGATCACAATATCATTGCACCTGGGAGCTAGACATTTCGGTCTGCTTACTGTAAGTCGACTGATAATTGGGGGATTGAGGAGGGAAGGCAGGGTACCAGGACTACAGTTTTGCAATGAAAACTGCACTAACCTTGACTTGTGAAGTGGGTGGTCCATCTCACAAATGGTAGAGAACAACTGCAGTAACATTACGGTTGAGTAATATGTAGTGGACATTTCTTCCGTTGCCAATTTAATCATTGCTAACACTTGGTTTTAGAATCATGAAAGACGGTAATGTGCAGAAGATACCTGGAAACACCAGAAGGTTTCAGATTATATTTTAAAAATATAAAGAACCTGGGTTTTAAACTGCAGATGTGGACTCTGACCATAATTTATTAGTTATTAAATGCATAGCATAGTTGATGATTTAGATTAGGAGATTATATGCTGAAAATAGTAGAGGAGTTTGCCACTTGGACAACAAAATGACTTACAATGGCAGAAGTAAAATGAAAATAAATGTAGTTAACTGAAAACTTAAACTATTCATAAATAATTCAGCTTGCTCAAGTTTGCAAATTCTCTGTATACAAATTTATAAGGCTTTCAAGCCTTAGAGATGAAAGGTTAGGTGCAGAAACTTGTTTTAAACTATCACTTTAACGTTGGAAGTGCCACATGCTTAGTGACGGATGTTGTTTTACCACCAGGCCAGACACACAGCAGTGGGCATGAGGCTCTGCTATTGCCCCCTTGCCAGTGGCCACATAGCATCAGCTGTGCGGTTCTGCTGTGGCTGCTGCCAGCCATGCAGCAGTCTGTCCTAATGACCATAAAACAGAACATTGTGCAGCGATATTTTGATGGCTCTACATATTAACACTGTTAACTACAGATTGTCAGTTTTACAGTAGAAGCAAAAGAAAATTAAAATGAATTATATAAATCCAAATTTATTTTAAATTTCTTTGAAACTTCACAGGCTAGCAGGTAATAAATGAAGGGATTTAAATATCCTATATGCTAAACCTATTTTCAGAAATGGACATTGCATACTTAACGATGTTTTTCTCTGGTAAATGTACAGCAGATTTCTGTTGCAAGTTGTGTTGCAATAGCACAACGATAAAAAAACTGAGAAATTAATGCTATATGATGTTCCTATGAAATTTTTGTAAGAGATCCTCATTCATCAGCAGTTCATATATCACCATCAATATGTTCTGGTGGGCCAGTTTGTTTTGAAACCTGGCTCTCATAAAACATAAGCAGTTAGGATCCACATGCTGTCATGTAAGGACAATAGATGCTTCAACTTCTGTTCATTGTTAGAGGATGTGACAGGGTGATAGTGGCCTTCCTCTAGATTGCTTGTTGAGGAAGATACACTTTGCTTCTTCGTAGTAAGTGTACTCAAAGTACGTTTCATACGGTGTTACTTTATTGCACATCGCCTTGTTCTTATTGGTGTCATATATCCACTGTTGTTTCTGCACCACTTTCCTGGAGGCATGATTCATTTTGTTAACTGTGAACATATTGACACTGACCTTGCACATCATGATTTAGGTGATCCACTGATACAGAATGTGCACAAATTGCTTCTTCTTTCAATCATAAAACGCATTGAATCACCTTCATTCTGTGGTTATACACATTGTAAAAAGATTTGAGCGATTGATATTCCATATTTAATAGATGCAACGGCAGACATAGAAAATAAGAATCTGTTCTTGTTTTGTCCCCTGCAGTTATGCAAATAGAGTTTAGGTGTTCTGTCACCTTCACCAGCTTGCATCTGTAAGAAATGGTAAAGACAGCTGGCCATTTCATTTGGACCACGACAGGCAAATGGCCTCGTGCCAACACTTTCTGCAGATCGAAAAGTGCACTGATAATGGAATTGTCTGAGATTGAAGTGATTTTGTCTTTTTCTTTCAGTTCCCTGAAACAGCTTTATTTGCAATGTGAGATCCATATTTGACTGCCAACTTTGCTCTCTCCCCTCTGCAAGAACTAGTGTAAACTTCGTGTAGTTCACTCTTATCCTTTTTAGGGCAAAAGAATGACACATTATTTTCTTTGTTGAATTTATCAGTGTATGTGGCAGAATTCAAGTTGACATATTTACATTCCTTTATCCACTCTTTGTACATTCTGTGCATCTTTACAATGCACTGTTCACCATCATACCATTTTCTGCTCATTTCTCTCCTTGTGTAATGTGACTTTTGACAAGGAAAGCTGTTTATATGCTCTTGCACTGACTCTTTTATTTCAGGTTGTATTGCATTCCCCCTTTTGGAACGCTTTCCTGTCACATCAGGTGACTAAATTCCATCTGCTCCCAATTTTTTCAGGGCAGTCCTCAACCGCATATCTGTAATAGAGAGGAATGCGGAAACATTTTCCGACATAAAATGCTATTCCCATCAGCTGTTGGAGAATATACTCTTGAAATATTTCGTCTTCATTCAGGCACATTTTGGATCTGTTTTCTGCTAATATTTTTCAGACATCAATAGGTGAATTCTTGCTGTCTGCTATGATCTCCCATCTGCCAAAACTGTTCAAAAATATCCTGCGTGTTTTCTTGGGTTGACTTCTTATGACATTTCAGTCAGCATGAATTGGGATCACGTCCAGGTTTCATTAATGTAGCCTGGATTTCAGCACTTTTTCGGCCTTTATGCACGAACCTTTGTTGAAGGATTCTTTTGCTCTATTTACTATACATGAGGATAAATTTTTACTCCTTTTACGGGTTCTCCTCCATTATTTGAGCACTGCTACATTCTAACAGCGTCTGGTGAGGAGTGTGTTGCGTTACGTTCTGCTTTGGAGGCAGGTGGAGAAGCATTTAAAGGTTACCCCTCAGTTTGTAAGGAGCTCTACTCTCTTGCAATAAAAATGCATAATGTTAAAATGAAATGCTTAAATTATACTGTTTCCTGAAAGGTGTGTGCAACAAAACTACTCTTATCTTTCTTGTGTTTCCCTTTCAACCATGTTCTCTTTTGCTCCTTCTCATTTCTGTTGCTTGATAAACCATCAACTGTTTTGGCAACAAATTCTGGATCAGCAACATAATTTTTCACTATTATCCAAATGTGAGGAATCAATAATTTTTGCCATCTTTTCCCATTGTCACTACTTGAGCTGTACAAAAAAAAAAAAGCTTCTGTAAAACAATTGGAACAAACAAAACTAAGAATTTGTATTATGTTGACACAATAATGCACATAAAGTAATCTTGCTTTTGATAACTTAATTTGTGGTATTGTTGGAATGATCATTTAGAAATCGGCATCAGTGGGAAACAATGCCCTCTTATTTACAGTTCTCTCTCCTGTATGAAAAAGTGTCATCAATAATTACTGTTGCAACACAACACGTAATTATTTGTGGCTCTAAATAGAACCAAGCATCCAACAAATTGCGATTAATGTTCTTTATGTTTATATAACATGGGTATATGTTACTATCTACAGAATATCAGGGTTCTTTTTCAGTTCTGTTCTTTTATCATTGTTCATACAAGAGAAAATGTCTACCTACATTCAGCAACATTCATTGGGTTGAGAACCCTGCTCATTATTCTTAATGTTTGACTTGAGTACATAATTAATCAAGAACTTAATTACTGATATAAATTATTATTCTGTGTGAAATCACTTATTATCCTTGTACTGATGAACATGTCCCAATCAGCATAGATATTATTGGCTACAAGCCACCTCAGATAACAGTGCTTCCAACTTAATAGCGAAGATGATAAACCTTGGCAGTACTGATAGCTGTATCGTAAGTGCAACCACAACAAAGGGGTATCTGTTGAGAAGCCAGACAAATGTGTCCCTGAAGAGAGGGCAGCAGCCTTTTTAGTATTTGCAGGGGCAACAGTCTGGATGATTGACTGATCTGGACTTGTAGCATCAACCAAAATGACGTCGTCGTGCTGTTCTGTGAACATCTGAAAGCAAGAGGGAATTACAGCTGTAATTTTTCCCGAGGGTATGCGGCTCCACTGTATAGAGCAGCACAAAGAGCTGCATCAAACCAGTCTTTGGACAGAAGACCACAACAGCCACTACCACTACTGCCCCAGGAAAAACATCGTAACGTAAGATTCTTTTTATTGGTATATGTATTCCACAGAGGATTTTTAAGATTTCTGTTGCTGCTGAAGCCGGAGTGCTAGAGATAAGATTTTTTATACAGGAGACGAGGATTGAAGTAGCTATTCTGCAAACATCATTACACAATTTTGCTGTTTTTGGACCTGGTGTTAATAGTTGGAGCTGTCGATTTTATCTTTGCATTCACAAGCAGTTGTTATATTTTGGTTGCAGTTTTAAAGAGTGGAATAAAGACAAAATTACAGGGATACAGTTTGTTGTAACCATTGTGTGTATATGAGAGAGATGTATATTAATACTAACAGGATAATGGTTCTATTGGAGTAGAAAAAGGTGAATATGCTTCTGTTTATAAGACTGACTGAAAAGTGTGGTACCAACTTCCTCAGCACCTTTAAAAATTTTGGGACGCGAACATAATCGTGTTCACGTGCAAAATACCTGTCACTCCCACAAGCTCCCCTAACTGTTAACTCACTCGCACCAACTATTCTATCACTATAAGTCGCTCACACACATTCACTCCACTTGCCCATTCTCACTCTCATTGAGCCCAGCTCATTGTCATTATTTCTATGTGTGTGTCTATCACTGCCCCCCCACCCCCAGTCTCTCAGCCACCCTCCTTCGTTCTGTGTCCTACTAACACTATCTCCCCCTCACACACTCTCTCCCTCTCACTCTCTCTTACTGCTACTATCTTGTTCATTTCTTACCACTATTGTGCACTCTCTCTCTCTCTCTCTCTCTCTCTCTCTCTCTCTCTCTCTCTCTCTCTCTCTCTCTCTCTCTCCCTCCCCCCTCCCACCCTTCCTTTCTCCCCCCCTTCCTTGTTGTCATTGTTATAGACTGTGCTGATTATGAGTGGCTGTTACCCACTGCCACTTTCTCCTTGTCTTTTTTCCTCTCCCAGTGGCACTCTCTCCTTCACTCTTTTCCTACCACTGTTCTGTCACTGTCAGCTGTGTTCCACTGCCATTGTATCCCTCTCATTCTCTCAAGCTGCCATCTGTATCACAACCACTATTGTCCAATATCTGTTACTTTTCCTTTTTCCTAAGGCCACTGTCTGTCTTCTTCTCTCTCAGCACAAAAAATTGTGAATATGTTTGCATGCCAAACTTCTTGAAGGTGCTGAAGAAGGTAAAGTGAGGCATGAGCATATTCACCTTTTTTGCTTCAATAGGAGCATTTTTCTGCTGGTTCCCTTATTTTCCTTGGCACAGCGATGGATGTCACTCACAAAAAGAACTTTATGGGCTAGAAAAGGTTGGTATTTTACTTCATGTGGAATTGAAATAATGCAAAAATAATTTCACACCCCAAAGTAGATTTTACGTGCACAAAAATTTTCCACGTGGTTCAGTACTACAACATGGGGGTTTCCAGAACCTTTCTGATGATAATGGAGACACTTTACAGCATATTTTACCATGCTACATCACTGTATAAACTCGTCTTCACCTCTTACTTGATTTTATGTACATTTTTTACCTGTACAAAAGGGTAACTTTGAACCTCTCTGAGTTGGAAAAGCTATTGAGAAAATTTTCAAGGTTGTTTGAGATTGCGATCATTTTTTAGGGGATTTCTAAGGAACTGCCCATGAACTAATGGTGCCTCGAAAGAATCCTGCTTTTATCCATGGGATTTAGGGACACATTAGGAGTTTGGTCCCTTAGGCATTCACACATTTTGACACATTAGGTAGTGCATGCTGTTGCATGTATACTGGCTAGATCAGGGCTACCTCCCTCTTTAGTAATGCTTTCAGTTTTTTTTTTTTAGTCCCTTTGCACTCCATAGTGAAGACACATGGCATATCTGTGTGATCTTATTTAAATAGCTGCTGCTTGGGTGGTGAGTATACCACTGAGAAATGCGCCAGTCTCTTTGTGGAAACAATGAGGCCATTGACCAACTATTAGGGTATACATTTAAACAAAAAGGACTCATTCATACATATATATTGACAAAAGCATCACATTACAAAATGGTTTTTTTTTTTTTTTTTTTAAAAAAACGCTCGTCAGGGTGGGGAGCTGGGTTTCATGTGCATGTTTTGCAATAATACACAGTTTCATGCCTGCTATCTTCCTTTTTTCTGAGGAACATGTTACTCAATCCTTGTGTTGTCCCCAAGAAACCTGTTGATAATGTTCAACTTCCCATTTAAGCATTCCCCGGCATCAGAAGTGGAACTACATTCTCACCCTCATCTTTTTTCTTCACCAACTAAGTCCTTTACAATGCTTTCACAGAAAGCTATGTGAGACAGTATTGTCAAGTTGTTTTATCTTCAGTAATCCTGAAATAGCAAATAGTTGTTTACAAGTCCTATCTCCGACAACCAGAAGTACAAGTTTTCACCACCACACGAGACTTTTTATTATGAAACTGTAACTGAAAATAAAGTGGTAAAATTAATCAGCTCCATCTATTTTCAAAGTATAATCTTTAACCACATCTGGTTTCATTGTTTCTTCTCTTTCCTTTCTGTTTCTCCTTTCTATAAGTGGCACTGACGTATTTTCTTTTGTAGAATGCATGAGAACATTTCGTTCATCTTGCCCTGCTAGAATTACCATTTGTCACTGCAGAGGAATTTTATTTCATTTTTCTTTAGACACCCAACTCTTTTTCTTTATTGCAGCCGGAAGGCTCTTGTGATTGGCCTGTATAGTTCCTGCAAAACACGCGATCTGTTTCAACATTGCTTAAGCTAAAGCAACACCTGTATAAAAAAGACTGTGTACAGAAGATACAACAATTGCCTTGCTGCATTTCTGATATTAGCCAGCTACTGAAGAATGATTCTCAGAAAAATCCAAGTCTAGACAAATCAATGACTCTGTCACTGTAGTGCCAAATATGGTATCACATTGGAAATTTACTGTTTCATGGATCTTGAATTACATAAACACTTAGTCCCCAAATTTTTCGTTTGCGAGGTTTTTACATTTTGAAGAACACACGACCCTTGAACGATATGTAGATTTGTTAGCAGCAAAGTACTTATATAGTTTGTAAATTTAGAGGAAAATATATGTGGTGTCTGTACTTTTGGACATGTCTGAAAGAACAGACACTGTTTTGATCCTGCAACCACTACAAATCAAGACACAAAGGAATTAAAGACATTAGCTGCCAGTGGTCATTGATTCATATTAATGGGGCAAGTTGAAAATTTGTGCCAGACTGTGTTTCAAACCCAGGTCTCCTACATGCTAGACAGATGCTCTCACCACTGCACCATCCAGACATAATGGTCACCACACCACGCAGACTGCCCTAGCATGCCTCCCGTCAGACCCAAATTCTCCTTAGTCAAATTACTCACAGTATCTCGCTAATCCCCATAAGAGTTTGAGCTTGGTGTGCAACTGCACTGAAGGAATCATTGAGCACCATAGTCTTAATTATATATATGGGGTCTGTTCTTTTGGACAAAAATTGATGGCACAAATTTTCAACTTGCCGTATTGATATAAATCAATGCCCACTGGCAGGTAATGTCTTTAATACCATCTTGTCTTGATTCATAGTGGCTTCAAGATCAGAATGGCGTCTGTTCTTTCTGACATGTCCAAAAGAACAGACACTATGTATATAATTAAGGCAATGATGACCAATGATCCCTTTAGTGCACCGTGCTCAAACTCTTAACGGAAATCAGTGATATGGTGCGAGTAATGGGCAGGGGCACTGCATCAGTGGTATGTGTAATAAGTAAAGAATTAGAGTCTGATGGGAAGCACGTTAGAGTTGTCCATGCAGTTGTGGTGACTAGTGTGTCCGGATGGTGTAGCAGTCAGTAAAATTGCCTAGTAGGCAGGAAACATGGGTTCGAATCCCAGTCTGGCTCCCTTGATATATCAATACCCTCTGGCATCTACTGTGTTGAATTCATCTGTGTCTTAATTTAGAGAAACTCAACAGCCAAGAAATCCAACAAATTTTTCACTTTACTGAGACATGACTGAATCTCAGTATTACTTGTGTAACCCTCTCTGGATTAGAAACATGACATTCCAGGATAATTTGTATAAATTGTCTGGACTAAAACAGTCTGAATAGGAGGCAGGTAATTGTGACCATTCACTCAAAAAGTTCTACAAATTTTTACACATTTATAATGCTACAGTTAGTAGCACACCATGGGAGCATTTATTTTCTTCTACGGTAACATTTCTCTGCCAAATTGTGGAGAATGTTATGGAAGTGGTGTCACTCTCTGTACTTTTATTGTAGCATACCTGTTCGTTTCATTTGCAGCTAGGTCAGTCCTAAAATTTAACTGGAAGAAACCAACCGGTGTTGACGTAACATTACTAATTTCAATGATAAAACCACACTTTTAAATGTAAAAGGAAAATCTGTAAATTGAGAGTCGCCGCCGGTCCACATTCACCACAAATCTTCAGCCGAATCATAAGAAACAGCAGTATTTTTGCTGTTTTAATCATTCTTTTCACTCAAAATGGCTTAGAAATGAATCACTACCACATCGAAATCATTGTCTCATGCATTTCCACTTAAAAGATTCCTCTAAAAGCTCTATGATCTCTTCCTCAGAAAGAACTAGCCATTTCTCACACAACTACTTTAATAATCACAACTCTTCTCTCAACACATCTGCTACAGTTACATGCCAAGTTGACACGTTTCTCTAGATCGCAGTACTATGCAGTACTGATGCTTAGTACAGTCTTAGATTCGAGAATGGAGAATGTGAGAGCTACGAAAAATCATGTCCATTGTGATTGACATTGGAGTGGAAAACAAAATTCGAAGTGTCGAGCACCACTCATCATTGGAGTGGAGAAGGTTAGGCAATGTTCATGATCTTTAATTTTTTTTTATCCTTGTTAGAATGATGTATTCCAATTAATGAAATTGTATGAATTTTGTGTAGTTTAAATTTTCTGTGGACAGAAGAACGAACCAGTCTGACACTACTATAATTTCTGTTCCAATTGCAGCAGTAAATAATATTACTTTACAACATGTAGCACAATCATAAATGGAGTCTTAGCTGTGATTGATCAATCCACTGTAACGTGCTAGCTAGAAGTTGTTATGTAGAGTTTGAAAACATCTATTCAGATTTTCTGACAAGTGGAAATTCCAGTTTGTCTACAGATGTAACATAATTCCTCATTCCTGTCAGAACATGCCCTGATCATCTCGACAGATTCGGTAAAATGCATAAACATTCAGAATGGTAGCAAGAGGTAAAATACGGTGGTATATATGCCTACTCATTACAATTGTTGTCATGGAAAAACTCTGATATAAACATTCTAGAAGAGCAAGAAGATCCCACTACTTGTACCTGACAAGTCAATGCCTCAATTATCAGATGATGTACATTTTTTTATCATAAGTCAGATTTTTGATTTAGTAACAGTTTCACAGAATTTAGAGAAAGTAGACTTTCACTTGAGGAACTGGAAAAATTGATATACATTTACGTTGATGAGCCAGTACTGCTGTGTCTAAGCACAGCTCACACAGTTCTTGTAAATATGGGTCAGTGCTTAGCTGGCATCCAATAATATCCCAGATATGTTGCACTGGGTTCAGATCAGTGAATTCGGTGACCAAAACAGTACATGTTCACAATCATGTCCGTCAAAACACTGTAGAATGATTCTGAATTTGTGACATGGAATGTTACCTGCAGGAAGATGCCATTGCTGTCGGGGAAGACATTAAGGATGGAGGGATGCAGGTGGCCTGCAACAATGTTCTTGTAATTCTCGCCTGTCACAGTATATTTCATTATTAACACAGGTTTTATGGGAGCCTAGGTGAGTGTCCCCCACTGCATAATATAACAGCCTCCACCAGCACCCATCCATGGCACGGTGCCCGTTTTGAACACGATTTGCCTGGGTGAAGGCGTACCCGGCTAATTTGACTGAGCAACATGTTTCTATCTATCCACGCCTGGTAACTACGATTCGGTGTCAAGTGCATTTGTAGGTCTTGATGTCATGGCATCAACTGGAAACAGGTTGGGGTCACCTACTGTGGAGCCCCATGTTCGACAATGTGAGCTGAACAGTGTGCTTCGAAACATTTGTGCCTTCACCAGCACTGTTGTCTGTCACCAGATTGCTATCTACCCCACTTTACAGAGTGGGAAAGTCAGCGATTTCCATCTTCTGTAATGAGGCATGGATGTCCAACACCGTGTCACATGCTTGCAGTGTTGTTACGTGATTTTCAATCTTGGGATGGGCAGTGGACGTATTTTCTCATCAGTGTGTGTCCTTGGTGCCAATGTATGTGCACTGCAGTTATGTATTTTGGGCGTACATTCCTGTAAGACAATACTTGGTTTTAAATTTCAAGAAATCAACCCAGTCTGGAAGCTTGCCAACTAATAAGTCTAATCCCATTTGTGAGAAGTTGGTTGGAAATTTCCATTCTTCTTACCACTGCAGAAAATAGAACTATTGCTGACAGTAACACACAAGCAGAATAACATACTTGTTCATCCTATCCATGCCCAACAACAAGAAACATTATCTCAAATTCTGGATTGTTGCTGGTGTAGATGCAAAGTATGAGATACATCCAGAAAGTAAGTTCTGAGTGTGTCCAGAGGAGGTATGTGGGAATAATGCAGCAGAGTTTGTCTTGTGATGGCGTGGTTACCACACAGTACTAGGATAAAATGGCTGCTCTGCTACTGTCTCCCACCAGCTCCAAGGTTCATGCAGTTATCCAATATTTGCACGCTCAGAAGCAATCTCCAGCAGAGATCCATTACCAGTTGTGCTATGTGTATAGACACAACAATATAGTCAGACAATGGTGCAGGCAATTCACTGAAGGACAAAGCAGTATTCACGACAAAGACCGTAGTGGTCCACCGTGATGGTGACACTAGAACTGATGGAAAGTGTGTGGCAAGCAATTTTGCAGAATTGGCACTTCAAAATTTCAGAACTCTCTCATCCATACCACACCCCCCCCCCCCCCCTCACCCCCCTCTCTCAGATGTCTTGCTTACTGTTGTACGAAATTGTTCCCTGTGGCTTGGTTTTCATAAAGTACATCCAAGATGAGTGCCAAGGCAATTGACAGATGAACACTGACATTCCTTCTGTGGTACACATAGAAAGGTGACACATTTCCTAAGCCTGTTGTCACTGGGGATGAAACATGGGTGTGCATGCCACACCAGAAACAAAAAGACCATCCATGCACTGCACCGTAGTAAGAAAAAAATCGTGTGCATTGCCTCTTGGGATCAACATGATGTCCTCCTGTGAGTTTTTCTGTTGTGAAGAGAGATCGTAAATGCTGATTGGCATTGTCAGACATTGAAAAATCTGAAGGATAGTGATCCAGCAAGAGACATGAGATGTTGACAAGAGGTGTTACACTTGTGCATGACAGTGCAAGATCCCATACAGCTCCAGCACCACATGAAGTGTGGTGAATCAGTTAGGATGGGACATCTTTGACCATCCACTCTACAGCCCTGACCTCACCCCAAGGGACGTTCATCTCTTCCATCTCACGAAGCGTTTTCAGCAAATAAAATGTCAAAGCTTTATTTTGCAGTTTATTAAAAATACTTTTAAACCACAAATGAAATTTGACAATAGATTACAGCAGGCTAAAGAAGCTCTAAGAGAAAAATTACCAAAAATAAACAACAAATTGCCACTGATGTGAAGAAATCCAACATTGAACCACACACTGCTACTACTGTGTGACAGTGCCCAGAAGGAAGCGGCATAGCATCTCAAGCACACCATTTGAGTTTCATATTCTCAATGAGCTCTCGAGCAGTTTGAAGCAGCATTCATAGCACTTGCTATTTCTCAATGTCACTGTCACGTGATAGAGCATGTGGCTTTTACCTCAGTGATATTATCGACTTCATTTTCCTGCACTGCATTCATCCATTATGTAATGGTTTGTCTATAGGAAATTAATAATTGTGTCATGGAATGGATAGCTTTTGCTGCTATCTGTATTGTTTTGTACTTTTACGAAGTAACTATTTGCCTCACTGTGGCATGTTAATTTGTTAGAGACCTTGACAAAAAATTGGCACTATGTAGAAGTTGTGGAGCATGCAATATTTCACGAAGGATGTTTATTGCTATATTTAGTTACATATTAACTGGGGAAAAAAGTGTTTGAGATCAACTGAGTTGTATAATGTACTGAAGTGAATTCTGTACTGTGGTAAGGTGCTCTACCAGTGCAACACTTTTGATACCTTCTTAAAAATTCTCAAGAAATATTGATTGAGAACAAATTCCATTCCTACTTATGTCTGGCTGATAGTAGATACGCCCCCTTGATTGCATGATGAAGTGACAGCAAGCAAAGAAGACACTGAAAACAATTTGTGTATTAGTAGTAGTACAGAGGCAAACAACTGGCCAGATGTATGTAGCAAACAGCTAATGCACATCTTGGTACATCATCATTTATAACCCAATAACAACCCAACAGATAAAAACAGTTAACAATTGAATGAGGGTAAGCTTGTTATATTTGTGCCAGTTTTCAATGCCACATGTGCCCCTTGTTGTTGTTGTGGTCTTCAGTCCTGTTACTGGTTTGATGCAGCTCTCCATGCTACTCTATCCTGTGCAAGCTTCTTCATCTCCCAGTACCTACTGCAACCTACATACTTTCTGAATCTGCTTAGTGTATTCATCTCTTGGTCTCCCTCTACGATTTTTACCCTCCACGCTGCCCTCCAATACTAAATTGGTGATCCCTTGATGCCTCAGAACATGTCCTACCAACTGATCCCTTCTCCAAGTCATGTTGTGCCACAAACTTCTCTTCTCCCCAATCCTATTCAACACCTCCTCATTAGTTATGTGATCTACCCATCTAATCTTCAGCATTCTTCTGTAGCACCACATTTCGAAAGCTTCTATTCTCTTTTTGTCTAAAGTGTTTATCGTCCATGTTTCACTTCCATACATGGCTACACTCCATACAAATACTTTCAGAAACGATTTCCTGACACTTAAATCTATACTCGATGTTAACAAATTTCTCTTCTTCAGAAATGCTTTTCTTCGCATTGCCAGTCTACATTTTATATCCTCTCTACTTCAACCATCATCAGTTATTTTGCTCCCCAAATAGCAAAACTCCTTTACTACTTTAAGTGTCTCATTTCCTAATCTAATACCCTCAGCATCACCGTACTTCATTCAACTACATTCCATTATCCTCGTTTTGCTTTTGTTGATGTTCATCTTATATCCTCCTTTCAAGACACTATCCATTCCATTCAACTGCTCTTCCAAGTCCTTTGCTGTCTCTGACAGAATTACAATGTCATTGGCGAACCTCAAAGTTTTTATTTCTTCTCCATGGATTTTAATACCTACTCCGAATTTTTCTTTTGTTTCCTTCACTGCTAGCTCAATATACAGATTGAATAACATCGGGGAGAGGCTACAACCCTGTCTCACTCTCTTCCGAACCACTGCTTCCCTTTCATGCCCCTCAACTCTTATAACTGCCCCTTAGGTTACTCTAAATGGAAAGCATGTAAAAAAGAATCTTGGCCATATATAAGCTAGTGGCACCTGAGGTTATGAGCCGGAAGACTGATTAACACCACCAGTCATTTAGGACTGAGTTGAACATTTAACGCTGAACCTTTGGACTTGTAGCTTGAAATGTACCCAGTTAACCATCAATAATAAAAGTTGCCACCATGTTTGTGTGTGCTCATAGTTCCCTGGTTACAAATGCTAGGCCCCTTCCTTCTATGTTTGCTTGGAAAACAAATCAGAAGGAAAATACACAGTAGAAAACTAAGATTACACAAACCAGGTGTCAACTTGAATTAATAGTCACCACCAAATTCTGGTCAAATGCAGAGTTGACTACCCAAAGGCAAAACATGCTACTGAGCACACAGTGCAGGATTTCAATGGCTGATTCATAACCCATGCAATCTGGATCCTTTCCCCCAACATCAGCTTCTCTGAATTATGTAGATGGGTGCTGCCCTTGCAACATAACCTTCGTGCTGTGGACTCAGTCTGTGCTAGCTCCGGTAGATAAGGCCTTGTCCCCCACCCATTTGAGGTGGTGCCAGCACAGTGTGTCAGCTAGGATACTGCAGCTGCAGCTGAAGCTGAGGGGTGTGTGTGTGTGTGGGGGGGGGCGGGGGGGGGGGGGGGGGGGCGTGCTTGCGCACATGTGTGTGCCTGTGTGCTGCTATTGTTGTTTATGTGTGTGTGTGTGTGTGTGTGTGTGTGTGTGTGTGTGTGTGTGTTAGTGTTGTTTATATGCTTGTCAGTGCCTCAGCTATTCAGTGGGTTGCTTTTGTGTTAAGGCAGCTGCAGTAGGAACAATATAAGTATGGCCAAGATTTACTGATGAACCTTGCCAGCATATTGAGAAAAATGAAATGACCATAAGGCATTGAAGGCTGGGAATCCCTAAATGAGGAAGTTTAGCTGCCAAGTTGCAAGTCTGTTAAATTGACACCACACTAGGGGATGAGCTGTGAACAGCTGATGGATAAAAATTCTTTTGTTTACAACCTCAATACCGCATTTAATGATGGCATGTGTGTTTGAAGCTTCCACATAAGCTGAACAACATTCAGTGATAGGTTTTTTGCTTTCTGAAAGTGAAAAACTGGCCAAATCTTTTCTTGAATGAGTTTATAGTATGCTGAAAGTTGAATGCACCATGGAAATTTTTGTATTTAGAATAGTTAAAAAAATGATTGCACATCAGCGACTGTGGGTCTTCTTGGGATACCCAAGGTATTGTCTTTTGTGATTATTTGGTAGTTCAGCATACAATAAATAGTGCCTACCACTCAGGCATTCTGGTGAACAAAGCAAACCCAGCAATGAGAGAAAAAAGTTGCACATCTCAAGGAAACGTGCGATATTGCTACATGCCAGTGCTTGTTCTGATGCTGCCCAGCTGATCTAAGAAACCACTGAAAAAGTGGGTTGGGAGATACTATCTCATTCTCTTTCAGTCCAGATTTGGTTCCTTGGATTTTCATTTATTTGGCCCACTGATGGGAAAAAAAGTTCAGCAGCAACTAGGAGGTCAAACAATTTGTGGGTAGATGGCTCAAAGAGCAAGACAAAGACTTCTTTGCATCAGGTATAAAAAAAATTGTCCTTCATTTGGACAAATGTATTAATATTGGTGGGGATTATGTTGAAAAGTAGTGAAAAAAAAAAGTTTTTTCTCCATCAGTTTGTCTCTTTAATTTGTTATGTCCCTTGTACACAATATGGTGCAAAGCATTGGGGAGGATAAATACAAACTAATGGGTGTTGCTGGTGAACTAGTGATCTGGAGAAAAAGGAAGAGGAAGCTCTGTTGCAATTAGTTTGGTTGGATTATATGGTATGAAATTTAATGTGAGGAAGAATGAGTTAACAATTGTGACCAGGAAGAGGGTGGCGACAATCGCTGGACTCACGGTAGCAAGAGAACAGCTGACAAATGTTGATGGCTTCAGATTTCTTTGAATCATAGTGGGAAGAAATTTTAATAAATGAAGTCAATGACAGGGAGGCAAATGATAGCATTTCTGAGAAGTGCCAGGCGTTCGGTGTGGGTATAAAGGTTTCTACAAAAGACCAGGGGAATAACATATCAGACGTCCTATGTGCCTATCCTGATCTATGCTCCTGAATTTCAATGATGAAGAAAAGGTATTTAAGCAACACATAGGCATGTGAAGTGAAGTTTTACAGAAGCAGAGTGGGAGTAACAATAAAGGACAGAATAAGAAATGAAGAGATCAGGACAATGGTAAAGGAAAGACCCTTACTGGAGCAGGCAGAATCGGAAAGACTGTGAGACAAACTGAGGGAAGAAGAGATTTCAAGGCAAAAGATCAAAGGATAACTGGCTGAAAGAAGTGGAGGATAGTATTTGGAGGAAAGGAGAGGACTGGCAGAGGGTAGTTGCAGAATGTTGGTCGGAGGATTGAGAGAAGTGGAGAGGGTTATGTGAAAATGTGGCCTAACTACTGTCTGGAAACTTTTCTTGATGATGATGGCAGAGGGGTGTGGAGACTTGTTCAAACAAAAGGATACTGTGGAGGACAGAACTGTAAGGTTTATTTTATGCCTCTTTTATTTTAATTTCAGTAAAGACATACCTTGTACAGGGTGTTTCAAAAATGACCGGTATATTTGAAACGGCAATAAAAACTAAACGAGCAGCGATAGAAATACACTGTTTGTTGCAATATGCTTGGGACAACAGTACATTTTCAGGCAGACAAACTTTCGAAATTACAGTAGTTACAATTTTCAACAACAGATGGCGCTGCAAGTGATGTGAAAGATATAGAAGACAACGCAGTCTGTGGGTGCGCCATTCTGTATGTCGTCTTTCTGCTGTAAGCGTGTGCTGTTCACAACGTGCAAGTGTGTTGTAGACAACATGGTTTATTCCTTAGAACAGAGGATTTTTCCGGTGTTGGAATTCCACCGCCTAGAACACAGTGTTGTTGCAACAAGACGAAGTTTTCAACGGAGGTTTAATGTAACCAAAGGACCGAAAAACGATACAATAAAGGATCTGTTTGAAAAATTTTAACGGACTGGGAACGTGACGGATGAATGTGCTGGAAAGGTAGGGCGACCGCGTACGACAACTACAGAGGGCAACGCGCAGCTAGTGCAGCAGGTGATCCAACAGCGGCCTCGGGTTTCCGTTCGCCGTGTTGCAGCTGCGGTCCAAATGACGCCAACGTCCACGTATCGTCTCATGCGCCAGAGTTTACACCTCTATCCATACAAAATTCAAATGCGGCAACCCCTCAGCGCCGCTACCATTGCTGCACGAGAGACATTCGCTAACGATATAGTGCACAGGATTGATGATGGCGATATGCATGTGGGCAGCATTTGGTTTACTGACGAAGCTTATTTTTACCTGGACGGCTTCGTCAATAAACAGAACTGGCGCATATGGGGAACCGAAAAGCCCCATGTTGCAGTCCCATCGTCCCTGCATCCTCAAAAAGTACTGGTCTGGGCCGCCATTTCTTCCAAAGGAATCATTGGCCCATTTTTCAGATCCGAAACGATTACTGCATCACAATATCTGGACATTCTTCGTGAATTTGTGGCAGTACAAACTGCCTTAGACGACACTGCGAACACCTTGTGGTTTATGCAAGATGGTGCCCAGCCACATCGCACGGCTGACGTCTTTAATTTCCTGAATGAATATTTCGATGATCGTGTGATTGGTTTGGGCTATTCGAAACATACAGGAGGCGGCGTGGATTGGCCTCCCTATTCGCCAGACATGAACCCCTGTGACTTCTTTCTGTGGGGACACTTGAAAGATCAGGTGTACCGCCAGAATCCAGAAACAATTGAACAGCTGAAGCAGTACATCTCATCTGCATGTAAAGCCATTCCGCCAGACACGTTGTCAAAGGTTTCGGGTAATTTCATTCAGAGACTACGCCATATTATTGCTACGCATGGTGGATATGTGGAAAATATTGTACTATAGAGTTTCCCAGACCGCAGCGCCATCTGTTGTTGAAAATTGTAACTACTGTAATTTCGAAAGTTTGTCTGCCTGAAAATGTACTGTTGTCTCAAGCATATTGCAACAAACGGTGTATTTCTATCGCTGCTCATTTAGTTTTTATTGCCGTTTCAAATATACCGGTCATTATTGAAACACCCTGTATATTGCACCATGATTAGAAAACTGAAAGTAATAACTGAGTTCACAAACTAATCTGTAAAATTCAGAAATGAAGCAGTATGCCATATAAAAAAGAAGTTAGAAAATCCATATTTTCACACAAGACTTGGTATTTTTTAAATTGAGCTTATGAATGAAGGACAATCTACGAAATAAAATTATCTAAATAGAAAAAGAAGGGAAAATATTCAGTAGTATCGATCAGACAGGCACAGATAAAACAACTTACAGGGGAGGAACGAGAACAGTGAGGTGCAAAAATTGAGAATCAACTTATACTTTCCAAGAAAAGTATTGGCATCATATCCCATGGTAGCAATGCGTAATGTGCAAAATGATACAATTACGTTTTATACTATTGTCTTCCATTTTAAAGAATAAAAAATGAAAAGTAAAAGTGTCTCACTGTACCAATGACTTTTGACTAGTGGGAACAGTAAGACAGTGTTTAAAACCTTAGTGAACGTCATATAAATCAAACTTTATCTCAGGAGCAGATTGTTGTCATTTTACCTTGCAATGAGCTGTGTAGGGTTTGGTACTAACAGTTTCATACATTTTTTTGTCACTGTAAGAAATATCAGGAACCAGAGGAAGCACAAATTTATTGTCTAATCGCAAAATTTTCCTGAAAACTGTCACTTCACCCTCAGATGACTCTTCTAAAATTCTAAGGATTTTTCCTACATAATATATTTCCATTTTTTAAATTGTACTGAAAGAAAATCAATCAGTTTGGTTAAGCACTCTAAGTCTTCAAAGTTAAGACTCATCACTCATGGTGCGTTGCCGATTCCTGTAAGAGTTCGGGCACTGTTTGTGCATTCGCACAGAAGAAGAAGATGGTCAAGTGGCTGGTGAGCCTTAACAATATATATACTAAGATGGTATCTGTTCTTTCGGACATGTCCGAAAGAACAGATACCATCTTAGTATATATATAATTCACTTTTGTTAGAATCACTACCATCATCTAGAAAAAAATCCCCCTTTTGGTTTGGGTTACGTTTTTTGGTTTTTATTTCATTTGTTGTTCATTCCTTTTGGTGCATCTCTTGCAATCATTTTTCCTCCTTTAGATCATCAATGACTGTAATTTTTTCTTGGTGTAACCTCTGGGAAACCCTCATATCTTCTAGAGAGAGATAAGGACCAATGACCTCAGCAGTTTGGTCCCTTAGGAATTCACACACATTTGAGCATTTTTTCTTACTTGTCACCGCATATAGTGTTTTAATATCAAAATGTGATGGCTATTACTCATCAGTTTCAGTTGCAGGGAGTTTGTGAGGTGTTAGGTCTGTGTCCAGGCTTCCACATAGAGGCCTATCAGTAACAGAGGATGGGAGAATGTCATCTTCATTGAACAAATGGTGATCAAACGGGAAAAAGTCTGTCTTCTTAAAACTAGCAATGATATTAACTGTAGTCATTCCTTGGAGATATCCTATTCCCCACACAGTGAGGAGCATTGCTAACTGAAAATGTTTTGCCTGTGTGTGACATCATCCATGTATCTACAGGTGCATTGCAAAATATGTGAAATTGTTTCATGACACTGACATCAAGAGGCTGCAATTTATTGGCGCAGTGAGGTAGAATTGTCAAAATTGTTATTCCAGTCTTCTTGCTCAGAATTACAGCATCTATTTAGATGTGGCCCTTGTGAATATCTATGAGTACAAAGATGGATTTGTTTTGGAGCTGGCTGAAAATTCTTTGAAGTGCTTAATGACCTTTACAAAATATTCTGAGCTCATTCATGCTCCTTTAGTGGCAAAATCTAATGTGCCACAAGGTGCTCCCAATGTCATATCTTCTTTGGAATTCACATGTGGTCGGGAGTTGAGGGGTGAGGGGGGGGGGGGGTGAGGGGGGGGGGGGGGTAGGCTGTTACCAAGAACATTTATAATACAATATGCCATAAATAATGTTCTGCACTCTGTACTGGTAACTTTGCTAACTTGTTTCATACCACTTAATGCCAAAATCTTCTGTCACTACTGCACTGTTGTTGTTCCAGTTTCATCTACATTGAAAATGCGTGAGCGATCAGCAAAATTTGGGTGATGCTTGACAACTTCTTCTGGTTTATCAAAGAAGGCTGACATATTAATTTAGCAAAAAGCTGCAGCTCTAGACAAGTTGCATCCTTAAGGTGTTTGAAGAGGTAGTCAATGGATGCTTTCTAATTTTTAGTCCAGGTTTTTAACTAATTCATAAGCTATGATATGGCAATCTTTCATAGTAAGTCCACAAAACATTTTAGAGCATACAATTAAATATCCACTTAAATTACTTTCCAACTCTGATTGGAAATGCAGTTCACTGAATAGTTGGGGCATGTAATGATATTTTCACTCTGCAGCAGAGTGTGCGCTGATATGAAACTTCCTGGCAGATTAAAACTCGGGACCTTTGCCTTTCGCGGGCAGCTCTAGCTTCTGAGCTACCCAAGCACGACTCATGCCCTGTCCCACAGCTTTACTTCTGCCAGTACCTCGTCTCCTACCTTCCAAACTTTACAGAAGCTCTCTGAGAACCTTGCAGAACTAGCACTCCTGAAAGAAAGGATATTGCGGAGACATGGCTAGAGCACTTGCCCGCGAAAGGCAAAGGTCCCAAGTTCGAGTCTTGGTCCAGTACACAGTTTTAATCTGCCAGGAAGTTTCAGTTGGGGCACATTTTCACAGCATTAACCTTACAGTATTTCTTGACATATCAACTGACAGTTTGAAAGAATAACCTAAACTGTTTACACGCTCATTTTATTTTTGATTTTCAGCATAATGGCTTCTTTCATTGAAGATTCTGAAAATCTTTCTATTCCCTTGTTTTTCTTCTTTCTCCTGGGTACTGTATAACTTAAAACTAATTTTTTTAAATTAGAAATACCAGATTCACTGTTTTTTAGGGCAGCAGCTGTTTTTAGGAACAAAGAATAAGCATTGAGATCAGTGAGACGTGTCTCACTGTACCCTCATCATTCATGTCTCACTGTTCCGCAGTGCAGATATTTTTTTCAGAATGGCACCAGATAACGACAGCGTGCACCCCCTTTCAATAGAGGTGGTTTCCATGTTGTGGAAAGACATTACCTTTGAGTGAACCGTAAAAATTTTTCTAAATATTTGATGATCCACACATAAACAAGTAACTTAAATATAGTAAAAACTTATTTTTGTTACCTCTACGCCTTAATATACTGACAGTGGAATCACAAGAACAATATCAGAAATGAAACTTAGAAAACCTGAGAATAAATAATAATGTTTCTCACAGCCACAGTAGGTACCAACAACTGAACCAAAACTTCAGAGAAGATAGTAAAGTCTCAGTGTTCTCACTCCTGCCCCAAATTTGTTGGAGAGAAAAAGTCTGGAATATGCAGAACACCCATGCTGGTGTCTTTCTCCACATAATATATAGACAATACTTGTAGTTTACATCATATTTCATTTCTAAAATTAGTTATCTTTCTGCTCTTATCCATCAATGGAGCTTTTTATTTTATATCAGGTCACTCCAAGGAATGCATTTTTCAGTTAATCTAAATTTCTAATGTTCTTAGGAAATTCATCATAAGGTCCACATATCTGCATTACACAAAAGAGCTTGCTGATTATAATATCTACTGAGTAAGGTAGCACAGTATACTTGCATTCGGGAGGATGATGGTTCAAATCCCTGTCAGTGATGGTGGATTGATTCCCTAGAAAGGGCATGGCCAGTTTCTTTCCCCATCCTTTCTTAATCTGAGCTAGTGTTTAATCTCTAATGACCTCATTGTTGATGGGACATTAAACATAAGTCTTCCTTCCTTTTTCCTGTAACGCATAGCCACCCACAGTCAGCTTCAGGCTGAATTTGTGACATAACAGTGCTTTCTTTTTTTCCTATAGTAGAAACTCCCACCTCTGCAAGTGCAGCTCTGTTCTGCAAATGAATTGTTCACTCTGTATAAGAAAGGAGTCCTCTGTGCTGTGAATAGTGGCTTAAGTGAAAGGTAAACACAAACAATGCATGAGACTACTCATGTCTCATTCTTGTTTATCCATTCCTGGTGAGCAGAGTGTGGTCTCTTGCTGAAGTTGACAACATAATGTTGCAAAGATGCCATTTGGACCCAGTTTTGAAGGGTAGAATACTTTGCCATCTGGAGGCAGGCCAGACACAGACCACAGTCTCAGTATCCTTGGATGTGCCACAAAATTTCATTTTGAGGCTGGAGATGGTGGTTGTAGGTCAGGAAGGCTGACCAAGAACAGCTACTCACAGCAAGCCATCTGGCTATAGTTGCCTAACAAAATTGAAGTACACCTGCTAGAGAAATGGCTGCAGAGCTTGCAGCTGCCTCAGGAGTAGCTATTTTCTGACAAACTGTGTATCAAAGGCTTAGAACAGCAGGGCTGTTTGCCAGACATGTGGCCATGTGAATCCCACTCACTCCAGCACAGAGATGGGGCCGTGTGTTTTGGAGTCGGCAACATCGCAATTGGATCATGAATGAATGGAGGAATGTGCTCTCCACAGATGAATCTCACTTCTGTTTGTCAAATGATTCTTGTTGCACATTACCCTGGAGAGAACCTGGGAGCTGATACAACCCCAGGAACAGAAAGACTCCGGTCTTGCGGTGATGATGTCATAGTGTGAGGAGGCATCTAGATAAATGGCCATACGGAGCTGCACATCTTTGTTGATGGTCAGAGGAATACTGAACCAAATGTTCACCTTTTCAGAGTTGCAGTTGGTCCATACTTCCTCTTTATGGATGATAACACCTATCAACGTTGAGCTGCTCTGGTGGATGAATTTATTGAACGTGGAGAAATCCCATTGCATGGACTGGCCAGCAAGGTCCACAGATCTGAATCCTATAGAATACGTCTGGAACGCATTAGGGAAGCAAATCGCATCCTGTCACCCTCCACTAAGAACAATTCCAGACCACCGCACTGCTTCT
Source organism: Schistocerca serialis cubense (assembly GCF_023864345.2). NCBI lineage: Eukaryota > Metazoa > Arthropoda > Insecta > Orthoptera > Acrididae > Schistocerca > Schistocerca serialis. Next base: position 120,405,571 of record NC_064638.1, on the reverse strand, counting down.
GCTGAGGAATGGGATCAGCTGCGATAACAGCTCGTGAGCCATCTCGTAGAGAGCATAGAGAGCATTCCATGTTGCTGTGCAGAATGTATGGCTGTTAGGGATAATCATATCCCCTATTAACAGCTCTTTCTTTTTTTTTTTTTTTTTTTTTTTTGCTGGAGAGGTTTTCCAGTTGTGTTATTTTCTTACAAATGTGTATCTTAGCCAGCAGAACTTTTCTGACATAAATGTTTAGGACACTATTGTATGCCAAATGTCTTGTGATTAAGCTGTATCTTGTCCAGTAATTCTTCTGACATCCTGATAAGGCAGTAATATCCTCTTTTTGTGATTATGCTTTACTTTTGGACATTAGTGTACTTCCAAGTGATTCCATGGTGGACACAGTAGTATCATATTTCTGAGTGTTGGATTTAGAAAAGCTCTGACAGCTATGTGTTTGCTGCATGTTGCATTTTCTAAATAAACAGTAAGTGATAGACTTCTACAACTTGCAAAGTGTTGCATAATTATCAGAAATCTATAAGTGAACAGCTCAGCATGAACTGCATGTATTGTGCCACATGTGAACAGGACCATGTAGGACCCTCTGCCAAGCACTTAACTGTAAACTGCAGAGTATTCATGTATGAGAGTGTGCTGAAAAGCAGTGCTCTGAAATTTTTATTTTTTTCTCAATATCGGTTGTGGTATTACATGTCATGGATCTTACTTGGTCGACTTCCCTGCTTCGCTGACACAAGTTGCAATCCTCTGCCGCTAGAGGCCTTTGAATTGTAGCTCGTAACATGATGATGCATACCATAACTATGACAGTGCATATGAAACAGCATGCTGTAATCAGGTTCTGAATTTGAAGAGTTCGTCTATGTGTGGAGCACCATTTCCTTCAGCATGACAATGCCAGAACTCATATAAATGCACCAAGATCTGCAACAACCTGATGCCTTGGGTTCACTGCCATCCATCATCTTCCATACAGTCCTGACGGTCCTGACTGCCTCCATCTGATTTTCATCTGTTTCCAAAACATAGACAACAGCTCTGAGGACCTATGTTGAACCCATGTAAGCAGATGTGAGGTTGTGGCTTCATCAACAAAGACAAACATTCTGCAGCTACGACATCAACAAATTGCACTCTAATTGGGAGAAATGTGTTCATGGTCAGGATGACTATGTTGAGAAATAAACATGTAGACATAAAGAATAAAGATGTAGAATATTAATAAAGTTTGTTTTATTTAAAAGTCTTAAGAGTTTTCACATAAAAAATTTGGAGGCATTACTTTTCAGTGTGCCCTTGTAGCTGTAAACGTAGACATAGACTTCTTGATTTGATTTGGTGGCAAATTTTAACATACACTGCCTAATAAAAAAAAAAAAAAAAAAAAAAGAGTGAAGCATCCAGAAGTGGAGGAGGAAATTATATGAAACTTCACAGATATGTGATGTTAGATCAGTGATTATGAAATCTAGTCAGATTTATAAAGAACTTGGCAGGTTCTTGAGCGTTCTTCCAACTGGTTTGATGCCACCCATCATGAATTCTTCTGCGCTAATCTCTTCATCTCAGAGTAGCACTTGCATCCTATGCCCTCAGTTATTTGTTTGTAGTATTCAAATATCTATCTTCCCACACAGTTTTTACCCTCTACAGCTCCCTCTAGTATCATAGTGGCCATTCCCTGATACTGTAACACATGTCCAATCATCCTGTGCCTTCTCCTCGTCAGTGTTTTGCATATGTTCCTTTCTATGCTAATTCTGGACAGCGTCTCCTCATTTCTTACCTTATCAGTCTACCCAATTTCAACATTCTGCTATCACACCACATCTCAAATGCTTAATTTCCCTTCTGTTCCAGTTTCCCCACTGTCCACAATTCACTACCATACTTTGTGGTGTTCCAGATGTACATTCTCAGAAATTTCTTCCTGATGTCAAGGCCTATGTTTGATACCAGAAGACTTCTCCTGGCCAAGAATGCCCTGTTTGTCTATACTAGTCTACACTTTATGTCCTCCTCGCTTCATCTGTCATGGGTAATTTTGCTTCCAAGGTAGGAGAATTCCTTAACTTCATCTACTTTGTGTTCACCAATTTTGGTTTTAAGTTTCTCATTATTGGGACTTCTGCTGCATCTCTTTACCTTTGTCTTTTTGCACTTTACTCTCAATCCAATTCTGTACTCATTAGACTGCTGATTTCTGTAATTCTATTTTCACATTCACTGAGGATAGCAATATCTTCAGCAAATCTTATTAATGATATTGTTTCACCCTGAATTTTCATCCCACTCTTGAAACTTACTTTCATTCTTTCATTGCTTTTCTGATGTATTGATTGAACAGTACAGCAAAAGACAGCATCCTGTCTTACACCCTTTTTAATCTAAGCACTTCATCCCTGATGTTCCAGTCTTATTGTTCCCTCTCGGTTCTTGTACATATTGTATATTACCCATCTATAGCTTACTCCTATTTTCCTCAGAATTACATATATTTTGCACCATTTTACATAGCTGAATGCTGTTTCTAGGTTGACGAATCTTATGAATGTGTTTCAATTCTTCTTCAGACATGCTTTCATTGTGAAGCGTAATTTGAGAACGGCCTCTCTGGTGCCTTTACTTTTCCTAAAGCCAAACACATCATCACCTAACAGATCCTCAATTTTGTTTTCTATTCTTCCATTTATTATTCTTGTCTGCAGCTTGGCTGCATGAGCTGTAAGTTGATTTTGCAGTAGTCTTCACACTTATCTAACTTGGCCGTATGGGTCCACTTATTTATAAGATGTTGCATTCCCTCTGATCTGGAGGCTGGAAATGATTTGGTGGGGAAGAGTATCATAAACTCATTGTTTCCTCTGCTGAGCAAGTTATACCACAACTTTTTAACTGGTCCTTGATATCCTGGATACTGACTCTGGGATGCAGCTGATGTCCAAACTGGTCCCACTGATGTTTTATAGAAGGCAGATTTGGGACTCTTACTGGTCACCAGAGTACAACATTACACAGATAGTTCATAGGGAAACTTGGTGATGTGAGGATATAGGATGTCCTTGACATACTGTTGTGCTGTCAATAGTTCCCTCAGTCATAACCAAACGTTACCTGGCTGGGTCTTCACACCATGATGCTAGGAGTACTGGTAATACCACTTTGCCTCTCCAAATCATCGGAAGAATGGGATCTTGCCCTTGGTCACCACCATACTCAATTATGATGGTCATCCAGAATATTGCTGAATACAGTGTGATACCATTCATCAGCAATCCATGTCTCCCGGTCACGGCACCTGTCCAGATGCAGCCATTTGCTTTGTGGTGTTAATGGCAGCCCAAACATAGGACAGTAATTTGCTAGACTGCAAGTCTCCAACCAAAGGTGTAGGATGACACAAAATTTTGCAAGGAGTTTATTACTTGCTCTCAGATGACAGATGTGGGTGTGGTAGGGTTACAGAGTAGATGGTGCACAATATGGTGACCCCGTTTTGTAGTAATCAGAAGTGGTCATTTGGAACTTCAGTCACAACTATGCCTGCCTCACATTTCCATGCTGTCCAACATCTGTCCACTGTCCCATTTGAATGGGCCATTAATAGGAATACTGCACTATTTGACCAGCCAACAAAATGGAGACCCACAATGACAGAATTTATCACGTGCTAACACTGTCTCATACAAGTTCGTGTCATCTCCATTACTGCATACGGATTTACGAGTTGAACTTTGTCCATCAATAACTGTGTATTATCTTGCAAGGGCAGGTAAGAGTGAATATCTCTTCTAAAAGCTTGCTGTCCTCACAAATCCCAAACTCTTCATGCAGCTCTCTTAGCACAATGTGTACACAGAGAAGAATGAAATCTTATACGTATGTATTTGATCAAAAGCTCCGAGAGAAGACAATGCTCATTCAGGGTAATTGGTGTTGGACAAAGCAGCAAATTGTAGTCTACCACTGAGCTGAATCATGCCATCTGACAGGAGAGTTGTACTGACCAAACTTTGATGATTTGGGTAACTGTCCTCCCTTACACAATCCATACAGTTTGGCAGTAAATTGTTGCTCTTAAGCTCTTCTGATCCAATTTTTGCAATTCCATAGCATTCAAACCGCCATTACTTTTAACCTTGTTCTTCATGATATCAAGAAATTGAAATACAAGGTTAGTTGTATGCAGTATTCATCAGTGTGGACTGAACTATGTGGTGTTCAACAAGGGTTCAGTGATGGCCATCAGAGTGACTTGTTCAGGTTTGGGTCTCTGGCATAGATTTATGAAGAGCTGGGATGTCCAGTTGTCGTTGGTGAATGTCTTCTGAAAGCCATGGTGAACCATACCACCAGATGTCAAGCATTACTAGCAAATCTGGTTCTAGTCTCTAAGTGAGATGATCTGTGGGGTTTTGTCTTCCAGGACAGTGCCTCCGTTAACTGGGTGTAATGTTGGTTGCAGTATTTCTACTACTCAATTTGCAAATAAAGGTTTTCAATTTCTTGGGATCATTTTGTACCCACTCCAAGATAACCATTGAATCATTCCACGAAGTAGCTTCTGTTGTCATCAAAACATGTTCCCTGGCAAAAGTAATGAAGGAGCTGACCAATGCAGCAAGTAATTCCAACCTAGGTGAGGTTACTTTCTGGACTGGTAACAGTCTGTTCTTGCTGCAAACAATGTGTGGTGTGTAACCAATTTCAATGTGCAATCATACATTCAAAACAGCATCACAAACTCATTCAGATGCACCGCAGAACACACACGCCTCTGCAGAATCGTTTGTCCTTGTTATAGCTATCCATTTGGGAAAGTACAATGATGACAAGTGGTGAAATTTTGAAATCAGAATGCCAACTACATGCAAGATCTGTGAATAAAACTTCCTTTCATGCAAGACCCCTCACCCATGTGTCTTGGAAGATTAGTTTAGCCACAATCTCAATGGCTGTGAACAGATAAAAAGGGTTGTAAAACTGAGGTGTTGCTCGAAGAACTTTTCCCTTATTACACAGTTTGATTGATGTGATGATGCACTGAACATGATCCTGTATCTGACAGTTCCACTGCTACATCTCTTCACTAAATGGTGTGGCAGGTAAAACACATTTCCAACTGTGTAGTCCTTAGATGCAATTTCTAGCTGATACCTCTTAATGTAGTCTGACATGTTCTCAAGTTAAATAAGTTTCAGTTCCTCATTCCCTTGCAACTTGTTTTGTAGGAAGCAAAGATATGGTTCAGAAGCAGTACACTTGCCTGCAAATCTGTCCATTCTCTTTGTGGTATGACTCTTGAAACTTCTGCGAGACAGGGTTGTGCATGGGTCTCAATGCTCACACGTGATGCTGTGTTAAGCCAACAGTCTCCCAAGTCACAAAAGAAGCACACTGACTCATCAGGCATCTCACTGGAGTAGCCATGAAAGAAGTTGTTGATTGCTTTATCAGTTGTGTTTCTTCTAAGAATACCTAAAAAGGTTGTGGGAAGAAGAATGAATGAAGTGATTCTTTAATTGGTTGTTTCAATGTCAATTTTCCCACAGTAATCAACTCTGATCAGAACTTCAACAGAGGGATCTGCTACCTGTGTACCCTCCATCAAGGTCATATCTCCTATATGTTGTGGTTCTGTCAGTTGATTTGAGAATTTATTGCTGCTTTTGAAAGCTTTAACTGATATGTGGGCACCTGTGGAGTAGCCCATCATATCAATATGAACTATCCTTCTTGAGAGAAACAAATTGTAGGATGATACAAATGACATTATTTTCAGAGTTGCAGTTTCTGTGATATTGAGTTTGAGATCTTTGATCAGTGAATGGTGGATAAAACTTTACTGACCCCTAGTGTCTAGGGTTGTACATATCAGTTTACTCCTTCCGGTTGGTTCTCTGATACACATACAAATAGTTTATAGGTATGTGCAGCCGGAAATCATTTCAGTCTTGTACACTGTCATGAGGATGCTACTGCAGATGGAAATGTGGAGTTCTCCCTTAAAGTTATCAAAGGATGGCTTGCCCCATTTAAAACAGTGATTTTTATTGTGGCCACATCTACACAGTACATGCAAAGAGGTCTGAATTTTGTTGCTGCTTCTTCTTCTTGTCACTCTTCACTTTAATCTTCACATGAAAAACAGGTGCCAAGGGTACATAATTGACTATCTTCACTTATCTTTAACCTTTTGCTTGCATGTGTATGTAAGCCATTGTCTGCAAACTTCTTCTGTGGTTTGGGGAGAAGGGGGATGAGCACTCTTCCATAAGAAACTACACTCTTTCATAGTGCTGATAATGCTTGGATCCACTTATAGCATTCAATGTAGCTGGCAATGAGAGCCTCTGGACTACCTGAAGTAGAAGCATTGAGGTGCATCAAGTAGTCAAGATGTCGTTGGATAATCCTGTTATCCCTGTACTTGGATTTCAAAATTTGTTTTGTCTGCTCATTTCTGTCAGCTTTAACAGCAAATCCTTGGGTTCTTCATTTGAATATTCATGGAGAAATGTGCTTATTCACAATCAATGCCATCTACATTTCACCTATGAAAGCTGTGATTGAGGCCATGCTTCTGTGCCACCAGAGAGAGGGTACTGTTGAGCTGCTCCAGTTGGCAAATGTAATCAGCTATATTTTTATCCCCTGAACACGATCCTGCTAAAAGCCCCTTTGCCTCTCAAATAGCACACATACATTTGTCTGTGTAGTCACTGCAAGGTTCTGTATCGGCCTCACACTCAGTCTCATCAAGCAAATTCAGTATTAATAATATTATGAAATGGCCTCAACCTTCGTTAGTCATTTTCCTCGCCCATCCAGACCCTTCCCTCTTCCCATTTCAGCACTGCACAGCCCTCATTCCACCATCACGCCCATCTTTTTAATTCTCTTCTTTTCCGCTACCCCTTCCCCTCCCCATCCTCTCCCCTGCCCTGCACCTAACCTCCTGACTGCACATAGCTGCGCTACCCTGTCTCTATCTCATCCTTGCGCGCTCCCCAGCAGCACTTCACTGTCTGCCACCCCTATCCTACTATCCCTCCTCCCCCTCCCTGCCTCAGACTCCTCCTTACCCCCAGCCATTTGCCACTCCCATCATGCACTGGTACTGTTGCTCTCAGTGTGGCTTCAGTTGCCCGAGACTGCAGCTATGTGTGTGTGAGTTGCATCTGAATGTAATTTGCATTTGTGTGTGTATGTGTGTGTGTGTGTGTTTGTTTGATGAAGGCCTTACTAGCTGAAAGCTTTATTTGTGACAAGTATCTTTGTTGTGCCTATCTGTGACTCAGATCTCCACTATATGATGAGTAGCAACCTTCCTTTTCATAATATTGTGACATTCCATCCTGGATTTTCCATTGTTTGAAATTCAGTATTAAGTCATTTAGTGTGTTCAGCTCTTCTAGCATTTCCTGCAATCATTCCTGACAGTATCCAATTTCCTCCACCAGCATCTGGCTCACACAGTGTTCAAGCACAGAGCTGTACCTTTGTGTTGCAGTTTTGGGAGAATCATGACCTTGTCAGTCATGCCTTTGCTACTGGTGTGACAGTGCGTCTGAAATAGTCAGCCCCCTAATAAGTAGTTGCTGTTGCTAAGAGATTGCCGTGGCAGTGCATCTGTAATAGTTGGCCCCCTAATAAGTAGTTGCCGTTGTTAAGAGATGGGACTGCTGAACCATAGTTCACTGTCTGTACTCATTACGAATGTTTCCTGTTTGTCAACAGATGGTGCTGCTGTCTAGTAGGACAAGCAGTTTCCTTTTGCATTCAATAATACACCAACTGCACAATATTACCCACAAAGATGCATGCACCAAGCAAATAAGTAATGTCCATGTGAATGCAGTACAGCAGTGCCACGACTTATCTCCACGAGCTAAATGTGGCTCAGTGTGATGGTATTTCGAGACTGAAGTCAGTCGAAATCCTCTCTGTCAACATAGACTCCTCCTGAAAGTGTTGTACTAATTAATCTCTTGACATGCTCTGGGTTTCAGCATGAAAATTTTGCTTCTTACCACCACTTAAAATGATGAAAATCAGCAAACATAGCTTTATTTCACAGTATCAATTACAGTTACAGTCACATCACACACATCAGTCTACTACTATAGAGCACTGATTATCTGAATGTTGATAAACTGAAACATCCATTAACCAAATGGGTCCCAGACAGCAAATTTAAATCTGCATGCCATCCAGTTCAGCTAGCAGCTGCTTGTTCTTTTGCTCTGCAGCTCTTTTCCTCTCCCTATCAACAATGAATGAGCAATCACATGCTTTTGACCTTGAGCCTCTAGTCAGCACTCGTCAGTGGCATCTTAGACTTCACTTGTAACATTATGCTGTAGTTGTACCATTTGCAATCATAAATAAATGTAATAGCATTGTTCACATTATTTCCAGTAAATTTAAAATAATAGGCCAATTGAAAAATGGTGCTAGTGGATCAAGCTTAGCTAGGGAATATGCAGTAGGGCATGCCATAATATCAGATATTAAAAACAACAGTGATGCCATTACAAAATTTGCAAGTCAACTTGGCAATGAAGACAGAATATTACTCAAAAAAACATTGAAAATGGCAAAAAACCAATGTGTACAGACTGCAAATTACACATGGTTTATGCAGGTAAGGAGCCAAAGATAACCAATAAGTGACCCTTTGATTTAATGAAAAAGAGCTTGAAATAACTAAGGAACTTGGGGTTAACGCTGACTTTAAAGGACTATCGGCTGGCTTACACACTTAAAATCTAGGCACAGAATTAGAGAATTGGACATTCAGGGTAAAAAACTGTCAGCTGATACTGAAGCAGCTGAGTGTTTTAAAATATGTTTTAACAGACGTATTTATAAGGAAGGCTATAACAAAATCATTGTTTACAATGCAGATGAAATTGGTTTGTACTGGGAGAAAATGATAACGAAATCCCTAGTTTCCAACAAAGACATGTCAGCACCTAGTTATAAGGCAAGCAAATCACACATCACTGCTAGAATATGAGGAATGTTACTGGAACACACAGGCTAGATTGCTGGTCACCTACAGGAATCAAAAGAATTCATGGAGGGATACATTTTTGCCTTCAAATATTATTTCTTTCTTCCAGCAATTGGATCAGGTGATCACTGAAGGCTTCAAATGGGATTATAGAAAGGCATTGCTACATATGATTCTAATTGGAAAAAGATATCAAAAAACAATTCAGGAAGTGTACGCCAGAATTAACTTGGACGTTGTGTACATGGCAGCAGAAGCTTGGGCTCTTATAAAGGGCACTGCCCTCGGAATAAGCTCCTTCCATCAGATGAGCTTACCACTGCAACTGAAGACCCACCAAAGAGCCAATTTTATCGCAACTAGCTGTGCTGATTAAGAATATTCAGGATTTGAAGACTGTGATAAGGAAAACATTCAAGACTGGCTAGAATGTAATGCTAGTGACCCTGATTATCAGTTACTGATGAATGATAAGTCATTGCAAGTGCTGACAATGACTAACATCCTTGCAGCAACAAGGAAGAGCGTCATGACAAAATTCTTTTCGAAAACTGAAGGACTACTTTAATAGCAAATGTCTACTTTATATAAGGTTTGTACAGTTTTTTGTAATACATATAAAATATACCAATGGAGGGCAATGAAAACCTTGTAATTCCAGTAAACAGAACTCCATGAACAAGGAGAGATTTGAAAGTGTGTGGATTTCTCTAATCTGTCAATAACTAAGGCTTCTACTATATAGTTACAAGTGTAGCACCATCATCTGTATAAATTCATATATTTTTAAGAATCCACTTTTGCTTTTTCTGTAAAATTTAAAAGATGGTGTTATGAGGTTTTCATTTCCTACCATCAATATGCAATTTTGGGTTTAATACATTCTAACTATGGAAAATCCAAGAAGGAATAACAACCATATTACAAAAAGGAAAGATTCCTACTCACCAAATAGCAAAGATGTTGAGTTGCAGACAAGAACAACAAAAAGATTACTAAATACACAACCTTTCGGCCAGATGGCCTTCTCCCAAGATAGACAAAACACACACACACACACACACACACACACACACACACACACATTCACACAAAAACTGCTCACACACACTTGACTACTGTCTGTGGACCCAGCAGCCAGAGACAGTGGTCATTTGTGTGTGAGCTGCGTTTGTACGAATGTGTGTGTGTGTATGTTGTCTATTTCAGGAGGCCTTCTGGCCAAATGCTTATTTTTTTTAGTACTGTCTTTTAGTTGTGTATGTCTGCAACTCAACATCTCCACTGTATGGGAGTAGCAATCTTTCACTTTCATAACATTGTCATTTATCTGTTTCTTTGTTTCATACTGCTCCAGTGATAGTTAATACATTTGTTTATGTAAAAGATCTGTTTTCTGAACACTCCTTGTCCTGAACTGTTTTGAATAATGGATAATCTGCTGTAGTACTATAAAATGTCATCATATGGCATAAGAGTCTCCTTTCATTCCTCAACAGAAGTATTAGGTTTGATTTGGTTTTCCTTGTAGTAGACCACGAGCTGCTGTTTAAGGGCTTCTGACTCTTTTTTTTTTCCGATGGTATCCAATTTACCTACTTAGACTGTACTGGCACAGTCACCTGCATCTATAAAGCGTTTAGTTGCTTTCAGAGCATGGCTGGTCATTGTTATAGATACTGGAAAGCGATGAAACTAGTGTGCCGCCTTCTGATAAGCTGTTCTGTGTTCTTGACGGGATTCCTTGCCCTTGAAAATCTACAAAGAATCTTCTATTTTGGGAGAGATTTCCAAATATTTGTGCCATGCCATCATTTTACTTAATGCATGCATTTTACTTAATAGCAGTCAGTGGGTTCAAGCAGCGGCACACACACACACACACACACACACACAACACACACAACACACACACACAAACAAGAGAAGGTTATACTTATGCAAGCTTTCAGAGCCACTAGTTGAAAGGGAGGGAAGAGGGGTGAAGGAAAATGACTGGAGAGGTTAGGAAAAATAGGTAGATTTCGGAAACGTCAACCCAGGGGCACAGGTCAAGGCAGACTTATTGGATGAGATGAGAAGGGAAGAGTTATTGTTGGGGACTGTACCAGATATTTGAAAACCTGATAGCTTAAAGATGGAAGACAGGGTAATATGCAAAACAGAGATTATTGCAAAAACCTTGTGCATGAGTTAATAAGAATGAAAAGCTAAGTGCATTGTAAGTAACAGAAGTGGTTGGGGGGACGGAGAAAAATATGCGGGTCAGAAAATGAAAGATGTAGAATACTAAAATGGAGTGAAAAAAGGAGTAGTTACTGTGAAGAAATGCTGAGATAGAAGAAACTAATGTAAATGAAGGCCAGGTGCATGGTGAGAACCAAGGACATGTACCACCTGTGGAGTTCTGAGAAAGTTGTGTCTAGGGGAAGAATCCAGGTGGCACACGTGGTGAAACAGGCACCGAGGTCATGACTGTCATGTTGTAGAGCATGGTCTACAACAGGATATTGTGTGTTGCTGGCAAATACCTCTCTGCCTATGCCCACACTCATCCTAACTGATAACTTGGTGGTGCACTGTAAAAGGCCGAACAGTGTTTCCATAATAGGTGGTATAGAACATGTCATTTCACAAGTGGCTCTGCCTTTGATAGTATATGTTTTGCCAGTTACAGGACTAGTAGGAGGGTGCATAGGGCAGGTCTTGCAATGGGGATGGTCACAGGGATAGGAGGCATAGAGTAGGGAGATGCGTGCAGAAGGACCATAGGATCTGACAAGGACATTGTGGAGATTGGGAAGGCGACAGAAAGCTAGTGTAGAGGTGGTGGGCAAAATCTCAAGACAGAATGGATCTCCTTTCAGGACTTGATATTAGGAAGTCATGGCCTTGTTGAAATAGTTGATTAATGCATTAAAAACCAGGGTAACACTGAGTGACAAGTGGTGTGCTCCAATGCTGGTTTTTCGAGAGACACTCAGAATCAGGACTGGATGTGGTGGCACAGTAAATCTGCTTTTAAACTAGGCTGGTGGGGTAATTACATTCATTGAAGGCTGAGGTGGGAATGGTGATGTATTACTGTAAAGAGTCTGCATTTGAGCACATACATTTGCCTCAAATGCCAAGGCTGTATGGGAGGGAATGTTTTACATGGAAAGGATAGTAATTGTCAAAATGTAAGTTCTGTTTGTTAGTAGCTTTAATGTGGAGAGAAGTGTGTAGCTGGCCTTCAGTGAGGATGAGATCAACATCGAGGACAGTGGCATGGGGTTTGGAATAAGACAATTTGAAATTTAGTGTCAAGAAGGTATTTAAAGATTCCTGGTATTTTAACAGGTCAGCCTCACCATGAGTACATATGCAAAGATGTCATCAATGTATCTAAACCAAACCAAGGGCTGAAGCTTATGGATCCCAGGAAAGCCTCCTCCAAGTGACCCATGAAAAGGTTGGCATAGGATGGAGCTTCCCTTGGCCATACCCCTATCTGTTTGTATGTCTGCCCTTAAATGTGGAGTAATTTTTGGTAAGTATAAAGTTGATTAAGGTGAGCAGGAAGGATGGCATAGGTTTGGTATCAGGTGGGTGTGACTGAGGAAACGTTCAGCAGCAGACAGACCGTGAATGTGGGAGATGTTGGCATCAATGGTGACAACCAAGCTGTTTGGTGGGAGTGAGATGGGTATAGATTTCAGATGATCTAGGAAGTAGCTGGTACCTTTAACATAGGAGCGCAGTCATTGTACTATGGTTTGCAGGTGCTGATCATCTAAGGCAGATATACATTCGGTGGATGCTTTAAAGCCAGCATCTATAGGATGGCATGAATGATTGGGTTTGTGGATCTTAGGAAGATGGTAAAAAGTGGGGATGTGTGGTTTGGGTGGGGTAAGAAGTTCTATGGATTGAGGCGTTAGTCTTTCTGAGGGGTCTGAGGTTTTAAGGAGAGACTGCAGGTCAGTTTGAATCATAGGGATGGGACCTTCATACAGATGCTGTATGTAGAGGTGTCAGACAGCTGGCATAGACCTTCACTAACATACTCCTTATGGTCAAGTACCACAGTGGTAGATCCTTTATCTGCTGGGAGGATAATGATGGAGTCATCTGCTTTTAGGGAATGCTGAGCCTGGAGTTCTGCAGAGGACAGGTTAGGGTCATATTGTTGGGACCTGAGGAAGGATTGTGAAGCAATACTGGATATGAGGAATTCCTTTTGAATGGTAGACCAGACATTGAACCCTGTCCTGAACAGTTTCGACTGTGATACCAACATGATCCTCCTCCTCCACCATCACCACCACAAAATCATCCCCTGCAAGCCTTCCACAATTTCCTCACATCCTCACCGAAGGCCAGCTACACCCTTCTATCCACATTAAACCTACTAACAAACAACAGTACTTACATTTTGACAGTTTCCATCCTTTCCATGTCAAACATTCCCTCCCATACAGCCTTGGCATTTGAGGCAAACATACTTGTTCAGATGCAGACTCTACAGCAATACACCACCATTCTCACCTCAGCCTTCACTGGACATAATTACCCCACCAGCCTGATTCAAAAGCAATTACCCGGCCCATCAGATCCAATCCTGTTACTGCTGGTCGCTCCAAATAACAACTTTGGAGCACACCAATGTCACTCAGTATAATCCTGGTCTTTAATGTATTTATCAGCTACTTCGACAATCCATCACTTTCTAAAATCATGTCCTGAAATGAGATCCATTCTATCTGAGATTTTGCCCACCACACCTACAACAGCATTCCACTGTCCTTGCAATCTCCACAATATCCTTGTCAGACCCTATGTTTCTTACGCCTTGTCAGACCCTATGTTTCTTACGCATGCATCTCTGTACCCTATGCCTCCTACCCCTGTGACCATCTTCAACTGCAAGACTTGCCCTATGCACCCTCCTACAACCAGCTATACCAGCCCTGTAACTGGCAAAACACATACTATCAAAGGGAGAAGCCACCTGTGAAACAACATGCCGCACACCAGCTGTTACGTAAACACTGTTTGGTCTTTTACATCAGCATGACTACCATCAAGTTGTCAGTTAGGATGAATGGGCATAGGCAGAGGATGTATACTGGCAACACACAATATCCTGTTCCAGGCTATGCTCTACAACACGACCTTGGTGCCTGTTTCACCACACGTGCCATCCGGATATTTTCCCTAGACACAGACACCACTTTCTCAGAACTCCACAGGTGGGAACTATCACTACAACATGTCCTTGATTCTCACCACACACCTGGCGTTGATTTACATTAATTTCTTCTGTCTCAGCAATTCTTCACCTTAACCACTCCTTTCTTGGTTCTGTTTTAGTTTTATACATCCTTCATTTTCTGACCTGTCTATTTTTCTCCATCCCCCTACCACCTCTGTCACTTACAAAGCATTTAGCTTTTCACTCTTATTAACTTATACACAATGTTTTTGCAGTAATCTCTGTCTTGCATATTACCCTGTCTTCCACCTTTAAGCTATCAGGTTTTCAAATATCATTTGGTGCAGTCCCCAACAATCAGTCTTTCCTTCTCATCTCGTCCAGTAAGTCTGCCCTGACCTGTGGTCTGATATGACTTTTCCGAAATCTACCCCCTTCCCTAACCTCTCCAGTACTTTCACTTTATCCCTCTTCCTTCTCTTTTAGCCTTTCTGCCGGAAGGAGAAGCCACTGACTCTGAAAGCTTACGTAAGTATAACCTTCTGTGTGTGTGTGTGTGTGTGTGTGTGTGTGTGTGTGTGTGTGGTTTATTTATTTATTTATTTTTTTTTTTTTTTGGAGACAACTGGTGACTTTTACTGAACACATTCATTGGAGATTATGAAGACAGTTAAAGAATATAAACATAAAAATGTCAATTGTTTAATGTGGTTTAACAATAAAATTTCTTTATTGAATACATCAGCTTTCCACAATGAATAAAATCTATTAAAAGCACATTGTGTGTTACACAGACTCAAAAACAAATGAACTTTTGATAAATATCATTGTTAATATTTTGTACTCAGGCACATTTTGGAGAAACTGTATCACATACAGAAGCAATTTTTAACAACACCTGGTTGAATATAAACAGTTCACATTAATGTCTTTC
Source organism: Schistocerca serialis cubense (assembly GCF_023864345.2). Lineage (NCBI taxonomy): Eukaryota > Metazoa > Arthropoda > Insecta > Orthoptera > Acrididae > Schistocerca > Schistocerca serialis. The sequence goes on along the minus strand of NC_064638.1, from coordinate 120,390,415 downwards.
TCATATCAGTCTTTTTTTATGTCTTCAGTCACTTAAGCAAGACAAGATTAGCTTTTACAAAAGCACTGTATACACAAAAGTTTATATGCCTTCCTTTGCACCATGACATTATAAAACAATGTTACAAAATAATACATTGCTATCATCAAAGTGATAATCTTAGTACCAGGCTAACACTACGTACTACTTCTGATCTGTTTCAATTCTGCTTACAAATAAACAAAGGAATAAATGGTGTGCATACTGTGTACTGCAAACTTTTTATTTACAGCATGAGCAAAGGAACTTCAAATTTACTTATTGCAATATTCTTTAAAAAGGAAGGCACTCTTTGCAAATTTATATATAGAAAAGTTACAGATCAGAGCTTTCCTTGTCTATTTGCTATACTGCAAATGTACTTAAAAGAAACTGAAAATTATAAAAGCTACTAAGATGTCAAATATAGCTGCAAGCCCCATTCCCCATTTTTTATTGTATTAAAATGCTGTTTCTGTAAACAGTGAAGTGACTAAATACTCCACATTCATCCTTAAATGATATGCTCGCTGTTGCAACCAACATGTCATTCAAATCATTTGGGAATCTTTCACACTATGTATGAAAAACTGTTTCACATTGGTTATATTGTTTCACAGTTCGACTTTTTTGGCTTAACATTCATTAAAATTTTATCCAACAACACACAGGAAAAACATTTATAACACATTATACAGTATACACAAGCCTTAGATTGCTTCAGTCACACAATTACAACATTAAATATTCACAAAAATTTCTAACACAGTTTTCTTTTATGTTATACATAATTTATAATCTGGATGACATTTGGAAGATAGTGGAGTACAACACGCAACAACCATTATGACTGACTAGAACACCCAGAATACTGGGAAGACATAACAATACCCAACAAAAGTTTGGAATTGTCAAGAAATGGAAAATTGAGAACCATCTTGGTTTTTGTTACAGAAATAATGTAGAGAAGACACAGAATACTCAGTTTACATACTTATTAAGATATAAACAAAAACTGAAAACTCACTTAGTGGGTTTACTAGAGGTTTAGCTTCCTCCTGTTCCTAAAGCTAACAACAGAGATGATACTCTAGCCATTGAAAGTTTATCACATCAGAAGCAGCTCAATGCCACAGAAAAATAAAACTTTGCTGTCAAAAGTGAAATCCTTAAAAGTGAAATCCTACTGTTGATTTCAAACATGTTTGTTGAAACAATTCTAAGAATTCCAAAGTAATATTGCTAAGTCTATTAATAGGCTTTTAATGCAGCTGTAATGCTGATACTTTGGAGATAAGGTTATGTAAATATAAAACTCAGTAAATAAACAAGCTGACATGTAGAACACTGTTTTTGTGTATTGCATTCAAATTATTTTCTGTGCCTTTTACTTTTAGCTTTAAAAACGAATTTTACCAATCCCTGTGGGAATGAAACTCATGAACATTTAGGACTAAACATGATTTAACACACAACTTATCTATTAAGATATACACAAGATAAAAAAATGTAACAGCACTAAACTGACAGACAGGAAGGATTGAAGGATAGATAATTTCATACTAACACCTGTGAGGCGGGTGGGGGCTTGGGGGGGGGGGGGGGGGGAGGAAGTGGAGGAGATTACTTATGATGGTGCTACAACAGCAAAGACTTAAAAACTAACAGTAGATCAAGAGTAGCACAAGAAAGAACAATCACATACAAACAAAGAAGCAGAAATGGTAAAGCTACCATCAACATGAGGATGAAAAACTGGGATACATGAAAGGAAACATAACAAAAAAAGAATAAATAAATAATGAATGCAATGAGGCAAAGAAAAAGGAAATGCAATGTTGGCAGTCTTTAAGAGTGAATGGTGAGTAGGAAAACAATAATAGTTTAGATCAATTAAGCATTGTAATGTAAGAAGAAAGATGTCCTATTACAGTGTAACAATATGTAAAACCTATACTTTCTCCTGCATTAAGAATAATTTTTTTTACACACATCTACTCCAAATTCACTGCATATTGGTTTAAGCTTACTTTTGGAAATACAATAATTGATATCCTCTTTCAGCCTCCTTTCATTGTGAATCTATTCTCCTCTCCTCTCTATGCTCTACACTATTTCCTGTGAATATAACCTCTTCATTCCTTCCTCTTGTAATTTCTTTTTTATCTATATCTATACTCCTGGTAACAATTTTATTTCCTTCTCACAATTTGGAGATAATTTATCAATAAGCATCCCTTCTGAGATGGAAACTTCCTGAAAGATCTGCATTATTTACTAATTACTCTTCTACACCATCATATTTAAATATGCTCTACTGAGAACTATGGAACTAAATGTTTTATTGTGCCTCACATCATGCTTTCTGCCATATCACTTCTTTTCAGACAGAACTTGTGGTAAGTACATTCACAAGAACTGTCAATAGTGCCAGAAGAGATACAGTATCCTTACTTTGAGAACTAACAGTTCCTCCCTCGGGGAGGATGGGTGGATAGATTTCATTTTTAACCTTTCCCAATCTATCCCTCTCTGCTCCAGAAGGAAGGAACTGTTAGGTCCAAAAGCTAGGATAGTGTATGTAGTAGTGTCTATTTGCAGTACAGACATTTGTCCTGAAGGAAAGCACTAGCCACCAATTGTGTCATAACTTTATAGTTTTCTGGAGAGAATTTTCTGTTGATTCATCACTTCCTTTTCCCATTAATTTCTGAACCTTATTAAAAAACATTTAAGTTTAAATATTTTTTGGGATAAATTTCTACTGTTATTTAGTTTATTACTTGTCATCTTTTCTGCAATGAACAATAAACAGAGGGAGAATTTTCCACAGTAAGACCAACAGCATAGGTCCAAATTATGTAAGAAAGAAGAAGCATCTTCCTGTCATATTACGCAAACTACTCAGTTTATATGAGGAACAGCCAAACTAATTTCCATTTACTGTGCAACTTTTTTATTTTAACAAGAAAATGGCACACTCTTCATTCAGACAGAGTTTGAACCAGGTAACTTCCATATAGGAATAAACCCAGTGCAAATTCACTACACTTAAGACAATATTGTCCAAATAAGACAAAAAATCAAGATTGCAAGTAAAAATTGCTTTAAGGACCGTAATTGACCCAAAGAGAAACATAAATCTGTGAATGCTCGATGTAATTTTTTCATACTGATCGCTTCTTCAAAATGTAAAGAGAAAATGAAGAACAATGCAAACAGCAGGGTTGACAAATGATTTGGAAAGCTAATGAATGGTGAATATCAACAATTCACAATCCATGCATAGTCATTAAACAAGTGCTATTTAAATATAATTTACATCCATTCTTACTTTTTTATTAGTGCAAAATCAATGCATTTGCAAATCATTTTCATGAAAAAAATGGTGAAAATAACTCAGTACTTATTGTTTCCTACATTAACAACGTAAAACAAAAAATTGAAGACACAGCTTATAGTTCTCAAGGATTGTTTGCATTCATTTTTTAATAACTCCTACAAGAATGCATTTGTCTCAGTAACAAAGAATAATTGTTATTGACAACAATTCTTTCACATCCATACATCATAAACCCACCACCCCTCCAAAACAGGAGGGGGGGAGGAGGAGGAGGAGGAGGAGGAGGAGGAGGAGGAAATAATGATGATGATGAAGTCAGTGTTGTATTCTAAAGTTTCAGAAACACGGTTTATCAGCAAATGTACAAAGAGTGAGTTTGTATCTTACAATTAAAATAATAATGATGAGAATAGTACTGAATACCTTTCATACTCATTTTGATATCATGACTATGTTATAGGTTACAAATATCTTTAAAGTAATAGGGGTCCTATTTCATCTGTGTTAACTACTATTGCATCTCTCTACGAGAGAGATCAACAAGTTATTTTGGATACATATTGCAAGATATCTCTATGAGGTATCATGTACAGAACTGCCAAACAGGTTGTAAGACAGGGAATTGAGTAACACTAAATCACTCAAACGTCTCTTTATATAATGCTTTTGGCAGATTAGTCTCAACATAAATTACTTGAAAGACATAAAGGAGTAAGACTAACAGGAAAGGGTGAAGATGAATAATGTGATGACAAAAAGAGGAAAACCATTACAATGTTTACATAGAGAAACTGGGGCAAAATATTCGTGTGCAGATATACAAAGAAGATGCTCATTATAATTATAGAATTACTAGAAGCTTCATTAACGCAGTATTTTAATCCAATTAATCCCATATCATGAAGAAAATATTGTAGAAATAATTGTACACTAAATATTATTGAGCACAGTTTCTTGAAATTGAACAGTTTCTACAATTACTTCAACTTGTATAATATTTCACAACTTGGCATAATCAGACAAATTTTATATGCAGGATAATAATAATGAAATCCAAAATATTGTAGCCACTTATCTTCCTCCCTTCTTACATTTTTTTAACATCTCCTTTTATTATTGAGACTCACATGATTACCACTCTTCAATTCAGATACATTTGGAAATTAAACAGATTATAGTATTTTCATATCACTTACAGAATAGCTTGTTTACACAAAATTTATTTAGATAAACCATAAAATAAAGTAAATAGGTATAAGCAGTTTGCACCTTACAGGCCATTACATATTCATCTGTGATTTATAAAAATATGAGCTTGTCTGCATCATTAAAAGAAGAGAAGAAATGAGAAACCTCACTAAATACTGTAGAAAAGTAAATATCAACAAAAATTAAATATTGCTATTCTCTGTGTGTACTACACTGTTAAAAAATTACAAAACACTTTTGTCATGGAAATATGATCTGCCATCAAAATACTAAGCTCCATGCTCAACCATTCTTTACATATATTATTCTTCATTTACATACTCTTTTCAGATATGCATCTCATTAAACAGCTGAGTGTGTCGTCAAACAAAACCAGTAAAGACTTTCAGAACAAAATTCTGAAAAATAACAGTTGCACAAGAGCAGCATAAGTAGCTGGCTTGCAATAAATTATTACACTGCTTACTTAATAACAAGTATCACACTTCATTAGTCCAGAAAGAGCTTGCTCTCCATTACAAAATGGCATTAACTTGTGCCAAACTTCCCTGTTTCAAACACACCTTTCCGGAAAAAAGAAGAAAACTCGAGAAGTGCAAGTCGAGTTGGATTCTGTACACAAGAGAATAAAGGACAACTTTCTATTGTGGAACATACTTCAAGCAGCTGCCGTAGATATGTCTCCAATTGGACACGACGCAGTCGAGCCACAGATTCTGATTTTTTTGAGAAGAAGCGGCGTGGAGGAAATGGCAATGCTTCTACCTGCAGAAAAAAATAAACACGTTTGAATATTTCTGGTACCACATACACTTCAAAGAGAGAAAAGCAGAGGGGAGGCTGCCGAGGCCCGGCCTCGAAGTCAAAGACTCTGTGTGTGTGTGTGTGTGTGTGTGTGTGTGTGTGTGTGTGTGTGTGTGTGTGTGTGTGCGTGCGCACTCAATTATTTATTGGATATACTCCAAGTTTCGTCTTTTGCAACAGCTGTACACTTATGGTTCCCTCTAGTATTTTTATTAATTATGTTGAAAGAATAAAACTATGCAATTAAGTTTTTCAGTACAACGAAAAAAATCAGCTAAAGTTGCAAATTTCACTTTTTTCATTTGCTCGATGACTAGTTTCGAGTTGGGACACATTTTCATATCACCATGCCAGGTAGTCAAAATGGTATTTGGGAGAATGCAAATGAAGTGCAAATGAACAGTTACTGCAGATACAGGTAACTGTAACTGTTCAGCTGTACAACCATCAGGTTTCGCAACTGCTCACACCCACTCGTACAGCCCGCTGAACTGAGGTGGCAGCACAAATATTGCATTTCTATTAGACTGATCCAGATGACTTCTATAGCTGCCCAATCACCATGGGCAAGTGCTGGGCATAGTACCACAAACGACAGGGGAAAAAAAAGGAGTAATGAAAATATGGTTTCAGCACCGCCGAAGAAGGTGAAGAACTGATGATCAACAGGTGAGGTGATGGTTCCGTGTAACGGTGTTGACAGATTATACTCATATGGAACAAACTGTCATGGAAGCATAGGACCAAAACTCCCAGGGAGATTACAGGAAGCTGTAATGATGAAGCACCACAGGCAGCTCCCTGAGGTGTGCTCTCGTTCAGTGATAATTCCCTGGCTTATTCTACATGGGGCACAGTTACTCATGCAGATTCTTCGGGAATTCACATTTTGCTGAATCTCTACATTCTCCTGACATCGCACAAAGTGACCATTGTGTGGAAGGCATTTTTATAATGACACTGAAGGTTAAGGCTGAGGTTATTTTTGAGGTGGCACATTTCCTAAACAGCGAAAATGCAGGAAAGGTCTCTGTCAAACCAACCATTATTAGTAGATCAGTGTGACATTGGATGCTGGATTTGTAGAGAAGGACCACAACCATCACCAAGTTTCAAGATCACCAGAAGATTAAAAATCGGAAATTCAAAGCTGAGCCTTAGTCCTCAAATGTGTTCTTACCTACTGAGCTATGCCTGACCAGTTCACTCCTCACACAAACCTTTAATTTTCTTGGGCAATGTAAGGTGAAATTACTTATGCTGATTACTTCTGCCTCACTGTTACCATCATTTTCCATTTGTTTATGTCCTCCTTTTCTTCCTCTATTTGTGGCTTCCTCCATTTCATATGTTCCATACCACATACATATACTATATATTTCTGTTTTAGTTGTGTTTTTCCCTTATCTCTAAATTGTCAATTGGCTTCTCTGCATTTTCTAACTTTTAAGAATATAAAATCGTGCAAATTTAGTAGTATTTAACTGTTCATTTTTCTCCTATTCCATCCTCTCTTCCTCTCGAATGGCATTCTGAGCAGCTTTCTCAATTAAGCTTACTTATTTTTTACAATAGTTTTCTATGCTTTACCATATAAATGAGACCCTGGACAGTTAAAACATACAAGAAAAATTATTTCTGCCTTTATCTTATTGTGCTAGGTAAGTTTCTTTTTTTCTTATAATTGTGTTTGATTCCAATTTTGCTGTGATTACTATCTTGCAATATATGATAAAATCTCAACTGGTTACATTCATTTCTTAAATCAAACAGTCAATTCTTTTGCTTCCCATGTTACTGTTGAACTTCAATATCAGTTACACTCTTTATCAATAAATATGCTGTCAGATCTGCCAACTTCAGTTTTTATCAGGAGAACTGAAACACGAATGAAAAAATATTGGGATTTACCAGTTCACCAAAATGAGATTGATACAGACATTGTGCAAACTCAGATTCAGGAAGAAATAAAATCAGGTTTGCTACTGGGAAACTAATGAGATCTTCATTCTATTTATATGCTCTGAACAGAATACTTTAAAAAGAAAGAAAGGAAAGACAATGATGCAACCAAATCCAGTGAATTACTGAAATGCAAAATATGTCAAAGCCGTAAGTAAGAAAAAATATAACAAGCTAGTCCAAATAATTGTGGTTTATTGAATGTATCAGAATAGTGTTCTCTTGAATACACAAAAAATTGAATACCAGGTTTTAGAATGAACATGAACAGCCTCGACTGCAAGAAGCCTTTATTTTTGTTACTGGTTTCGGTCAGTTTTTGCCCATCTTCAGACCTCATACCATGATGGTGGTGAAAGGAGCAGGTGTTACAATTCCAGGAACTTCAACTGCAGTTGACATTCATGGAGTTGTAACACCTGCTCTGTTCATCACCATCATGGTATGAGGTCTGAAGATGGGCAAAAATTGACAAATCGGTAACCACAAAAATAAAGGCTTCTTGCCATCGAGACTGTTTTTTTCATTTTAAAGTAGTAAAAAAATTGTTGTTCTTCATGAGAAATGTTCTCAAGGAATATCAGGTACTTTGTTGGGGTACGTAAGAAAACATTCTCCAGTCCCACGATTTATCTCCACACACTCTCCACAACTTCCGAATATCAGCAACAAATCACTGCAGGAAATATCATTTGTGTTTACTCACCTTCGGTCCATATTTTGCAGACATACGCTGATGTAACTCTCTGAAGCGTTTGTAACGTCTCAGAATTGTCCACCTGTCCTCACCCACACAAACTCGAACCACATACTCGTAGTGAGTAAAGGATCCAGCACCTCGCAAAACGTAGGATGGTATCTGCACCCAACTTGCACAGCCATCTGTAACAATAAAGACAGAAATGAGAAAAAGACGTTATGTTTCCTTGAATAATAGCCTTCACTTAAAACTTATATGATTTCTTTTCAGTATGTCTGTGTAACAAAATCAACCATATCATTTTGTTAACTACCTATGCAGGTGCAGTATTAAAGATTTTTCCAACCAAACAGCTTTTCGTTGCATCAAAATGAATATCAAAAGAAATACTCAAGTAGTGGAGTTCATGCCCCTACCCTTACCCTGACCATTGAAATGGCTTCTAGTCAGTTATAGTGGAACTGCAGTACAACATGGGCTCTGATACTGGTACAGTTGCATGATGTTCTCATTAAGAAATCATTGCTAGAAGCACGGGAAAAAAACATTATGATGCACACAGCCTAAACAATAATAATAAATAATTTCTGAATTGTTACTCACCACACAGAGGAAGCGCCGAGTCCCGCGTAGGAGTTGGCGCACGCACGCACCACACACACGCGCGTCCCCCCCCCCCCCCCCACACACACACACACAGAGAGAGAGAGAGAGAGAGAGAGAGAGAGAGAAGGAGGGAGGGAGAAGAAGGGAGGGAGGGAGGGGGAGGGAGAGAGAGAGAGAGAGAGAGAGAGAGAGAGAGAGAGAGAGAGAGAGAGAACTACTGTCTACTGCCACTAAGGCATGAATGTGATTGCATCTAATGTGGTGGGGCGAGGTTGGGGCTGTTAGGTTCAGCATTCGGAGGCCAGTACTGCAGTGGTGGGAGAGTGGGAGAAGGGAAGGGACTATTGAACATTGAGGTCAGGGGGATTATAAGAAAGAAGGATGTGTTGCAGGGACAGTTCCCACCTGCGCAACTGAGAAAACTGGTGTTGTTGGAAAAAATCCGGGTTATAGCACAGCCTGTAGAGCACTCATTAAAGTGAAGTGCGTTGTGTGGGGCAGCTGTTCATCAATTGGATCTATAAACCATGTACTGATATGTGCCATGACCAAGTAGCTTTGGCTTGCACAGTCCCACGGAAATTGATAAATAAACAAAAAATAAATTAAATTTTATACATTGGCTGCTAAACATGCCATTCAACACAGTATACTTCACATTTATGACTGCTTCACAGCCTGTGCCATCTCGATTCTTCCCATCAAGTCAGATTTTCTGAACTGCACAGGTTACAGGTGGCAACTATCTGTACAATGTATACATCCCCCCCCCCCTCCCCCCTCCCCGGTGCCATTATCTTCGTTAGTGTCTCGTCCATCTGTCTATCCTCTTCCCTGCTGTCACTACAGTACACAAATACCTTCTATCCTGTCAATGCACCTAAAGTCCTTTCCTCTTCTCTACGTCCTCCCCCCCCCCCCCCTCCCCAAGCCTCTATTGTTAGGGTGTGGGCAAGCTGTGTGTGAATGTAGAAAGAGCTGGCCATAGTTTGCAGCCAGATGAATGCACTTTTGGCTATGGTCAGTCACCTGCAGTCTGCCGCCTTGGGGTGTATTGGTGGAAGAGAATGTGGCATGTCTTAGGGGACACCTCAGGTGTCACTTGTTTCACTGACAGCCTCTGCTCCTGAGGCAGCTCCTGGTGTACCCAGTATGGTGGATTCGTCTTCACAGCAGAGGGAGTGGCACGCAGGTGGTAATGCGTCTGCATCGCTCGAGGCGGAAAACCAATATGGAGACTGCTGGTCTGGCCTCACCCATTCACCTGGTGAGTGGACAGGTGGCCCTCCTTCAGCAGTGTCTGAGCAGGTAAAGAGGAGGGGGGGGGGAGTGGTTTATTTGTTATTGGGAGCTAGCTGCCAACATTAGGCACATTATAGAGCACCTTCAGCAATTGCGATCATGTCTGGAAAGAAAGCCACTGTGCACTAGTTATGTCTGACAGTGTGGTGGAGGCCTTGCCTGTGGCTATCGCACATGCAGGGTGCAGTCATCTGCCAGTTGTGGCTCATGTCAGCACCAACGATGCCTGTTGCATTGGTTCTGAGGCCATCCTCAGTTCATATAGGCACCTGGGGGAAGTGGTGAAGGCTGCTGGCCTCACATGTGGGTGCAAGCAGAGTTTGCAATTCGTAGCATTGTTCCCAGAATTGATTGGGATCCTTAGGTCTGGAGCAGAGTGAAGGACTTCAACTAAACGATTTGTTGACTCTGTGATTGTCTTGCCAGGAGACTTCTAACCTGTGTTATTGGTTGGGGATTTGTAGGACTCTCCTTGATAGGTCAGGGGTACACTACACAAAGAAAGCAGGTACTCGGGTATCAGAGGACTTGTGGAGAGCACATGATGGCCTTTTGGGCTAGGTGTTAGTTTTGGGTACTCTGATAAACACTCACCAGTTGATATGCAGCAAAGGAAGTCAGACCACATTCAGAGTAAACATACTTTGACTGTTAAAATTTTATCAGTAAATTATAGAAGTATTTGTAACAAAGTTCCTGAATTTGCTGCCCTCCAGGAAAGTCCTCATGAGTCCTCATGCTTAAATTATTCTCAGGACCAAGAGCTGGCTGAAACCTGCAATGTAAAGCTCTAAGATATTTAGTGAGTCAGGGAACGTATATAAGAAAGACAGATTAGAGGCCATAGGAAGGGGATTGTTCATAGCACTTAACAAAAATATTATCTCTGTTGAGGCTAAAGTTGGGTGTGACAGTGAAGTTATCTGGTAATGTTTAACAGATCTAAGTGAAACCAAGTTAATTGTTGGCTGTTTTTATTGGTCACCTGATTGTGTTGTCACAGTTGTAGGGTAATTCAAAGAATGTCTATGGCCAGTAGATGTAAATATACAGATCATCCATTACTGGTTGGAGGTGATTTAACCTACTGAGTATAGACTGAGATGTCTATGGATTCTTTACAGGTGGTACAGACTGACAGTAATGCGACGTATTTTTGAACACAATTTCTGAAAACTGTCCCGGACTGCTAGTTCAGCAATGGAAATATCTTAGACCCTGTAGCTACAAATAGGCGACTCTACTTCTTCAACATACTTTGCGCCTAAGGACCATGAAGATACATAAAATTAGGGCTTATACAGAAGCACATATACAGTCATTTTTCCATCGTTCTATTTGCAAGTGGAGTAGGATGGGAAATGACTAGTGGTGGTAGTGGTATGAGGTACCCTCTGCCACGTGCTGTAAGGTTGATTGTGGAATATCAATGTAGATGTACAATGCAGCCCTCTCTTGTGCCCATCACATTCTCTTATGCTGCCATAGGTAGCATTAGCATCTTGCCCCACTCCTGCCATGCTAAATCCTCCCCCTCCCCATCTCAGACCATCTCCTTGGCCCCATCACCCACCCAACCAGATTGCTGCTCACTTCAGATGTAGTTGCAGTTGGGCCTCAATCACATGGTGAGAGATGTTGTTGTGTGAATGTGAGTGTGTTCTACTTCTGATGAACGACTTTGTCCAGAAGCTTCAATATTTCTAGTGTGCTTTTCATTTTTCCTGTCTGTGGCCCGCCGCCTCCTCCTCTGTGTAGTAAGTAGCAACCTATCCTTCCCATATTTGTTTCTTTGTGTGGTGATAATACTAATAAACCTTTTCCAATCGCATGGTATTTTAGCTGCAATTTGGAATTTCATGTGATGTTACATGGCTTTAAAAATGGTATTAATTTACAAAATGGTTACATAGTGTAATGGTAAAGGTACTAACTTTACAAGCAAAAGGTTGTTGGTTTGAGACTCGCTGGATACATAGAAACTATTTTATTTTTAAATCTCTATAGAAATGACTTTGATCATTATTTTTATTCAGCTAATTCGTTTACATGCAATTTCCTTCTGTCTATTTGTCAGATGATATTCTTCATCATATGAAATACATAATTTGCTCTCGTTTTTCTTCTTGTCAGTCTTTTCCACTTGGAATCCTTGTTCATGTGATTTTAATTATTGTTATGTATTATTTTTGATTTAATTAATAAAATTTAATAATATAATTTAATAATCACAACATCTCAGCATGGCGTGGAGAATGGAAGTGCTTGTCACACGAAAGCATGACAAGCTACCTGTAATAATTAACACAAAAGTGATCCAGAAAATTCATGGTCACCAAATGTAAAGAATAAATAAAAACGAAAACCCACTGATGATGGCACAGTGGGGCCGAAACATGTTTGGGTACTGAGAAAAACGGTGTTTTGTGTAACTGACAGACCTCACATCCAATAATTTTAACTGCAAACACGGCCAATACAAGGAGCTGCAAATCAAAAAGATGGATATTAATTACTTCCATTTTGTCACCTGACATTTTTGTTCATGTTATTGCAATCATTATTTCTCTTTATCATTTTGCTTGAATTTCACTTTACTTAAAATCCCTGCTTTTGCATAAATCATCATCCACATTACTTTGTCCGGAGTGCAATAAGAGTTTATGTTTTAAATCGTGTATGACCATTGCCATCAAAAAAGATGTACATCCTGTAATGAGAAACACATTCTTGACACCACTGCACAGTCAATGTAAGATTCCAAATGGAAAAGGACTGATTGATAGAAAAACAAGAGCAAATGATGTATTTCATATGATGAATAATATGATGTGACACATGGAAAGAAAAAAAATTGCACGTAAACCAATTAACTGAACAAAAATAAATATCACTGTCATTTTGATAAAGATTTTAAAATAAAATAGTTTTTAGGTATCTGAGGAGATTCAAACCGGTAAGCTTTTGCATGTGAAGTCAGTACCTTAACTATTAGCTATGCAACCAGGCTGTAAACTAATACCTTTTCTTAAGGCAATATAGTATGCCGCAAAATTCCAAAATTTTTTTTTCATTGATTACTCGCAAACGAGGCCCCACCAGGGTGAACAGCTGCAAACTGTAATTCCCCATATAGATTGATTCAGAAAGTTGATCCCACCACTGGGGATCTCTCCTTGTTTAAAAACAATGTATTCTGGTGTATGTAATATTTTTCATTACTTTTTATTTGATCAGAGCTGTATGGTGCTACACTGTTCATTTACATCAGTTGTCCATCAGAGCTGCTCGTGTGCTTAATGCAAAGCATGATGGCTTATTCGACATAGCAGGATTGAAACTTCCTGGCAGATTAACACTGTGTGCTGGTTTTAATCTGCCAGGAAGTTTCATATCAGCGCACACTCCGCTGCAGAGTGAAAATCTCATTACAGCAGGATTGAATCTGTTTGCTAGATTAATGACTCTTGGTCCTACTAAAATTTTGACTTAATCGCATATTTTACCGATAAGAGTAATAGAGTTCTGCGTAACAACTTGCCAAGTGATGAACTCAACAATTTCTTGCTGGATGGTTTACAGGATTTTAAGGGATCAAACTACTATGGTCATCAGTCTCTCAATACAGGCATGTTAGAAACATGAGAAAACATTTGATTTTAAACCACATAGATGGTAAAAGAAAATTGCTATAGGGTAGCCATAAGAGGTGTTAACAATAAATTATTACAGGCCCACGGCATCTTGTCCTGCAGCGGAAAGTCCACCTCTGCACTGTGACGGGCTGCCTCTCCCACTACACAAAGTCAATACGGCTGCCAAGTTGGATACCTATTAGGAGGACCACTAAAATATAAAAAAAATCATGGATACTATTAGAACTGAGTGGATATGTCAAGGGTCGAGCCTGACCTCTATAAGGAGGCAGCCAGAGGCTCCCTCAGGACCAAAAAGGCAGAAGCAGGAAACCCTTCATCCCCGTCTGGCAGCCGGCCAGATGATAACTATAAAGGATTCACATAAAAGTATACAAACTACTCTGATGGGTGAAATTTAAAACCTGATTTGCTGCCTAGGCATTATCAGCTAGAATTTTTTTGAGAGTGACGTACCTGAGGCTGTTCACTGAGTCACTGCAGATTTGGAAACATTCTTGTGATAGGTTGCAAATGTAGTGAAGGACACACACTAGTGCCACCAGTTCTACCATAAATAGGCTGTGCTGACTAGTCAGGGATATTGCTTGTTGGTCCTGGTGCATGTAAAGGTGTAGCCCGTCCGGTCTTTAACTCTTGAGCCATCCGTATAAACGATATTTGAACTGTGGTACTTCCATGAAGACCAACTTATGAAAAATTGAGGGATCTATCACGTAAAGGCCACTTGTCTAACTCACAGTGCAAATTTCAAACGGGCCAGTCTACTACTGATCACCCATCCCACCTGGAGTTTAGTATCGGAATGTCTTTTAGCTGGTATCAGCACCTCTTCACTGCCTTCTTCTATGTCTACTTATCTTTCTCAATTTAAACCCAACTCAATCCACATCCCTGATAATCCCCCTATGTGAGAGGCTCTACAGAGCACAGTTATTATAACACTGTGTAAAAGTGTCCCATAGTTGTCAACAGCTCAGTTGTAGCCATCAAGACATTAATGTGCACCTTCTAGCCCGTCAAAACTACTTCTAATATAAGTGGTTGCCTTTCCTTGGGTTGCTAATTTTGTTTCTCCTGGATTTTCAAAAATCATAGTAGTTTGTATTATTCAATATATTAACTGCTTTTACTGTTACTTAAATTCCTTCATCATTATATTCTTTTTGCCTTCCACTAATCTAACATCTAAGTACTGTAAATTTTTGTACTCACTAGTACAATGTGATGCCACATCAGTTAACAAGTTTGGCTTATCAAACTTGTGTTGGAGTTACATTGATATACCAGTACTAATATAAAGTGGTTTGTGTTGACCTGCACTACAAACTTTGTGTCAACTCCTAAATCACCCTCCTGAATTTTTGGCCTTTAACTTACTGCATCTTTCTCTTTTATTTGCTCCTAAGGGAAAAATTCTCTCTCATAGTTCAAAATTAGCATGTTTTGTCCAAATTTAGATACAAGCGTTGTGCATTCCTGGAGGTTTCTGCACACTATCTATTCATATTTTATGTATGATTTAAGCCTACTCACCAGATATGGGGGAAGGGATGCTGAGACTGTAAGCAGAAAGACTATCTGCATCTCCCTGACTCTGTATTTAAATAGAAAAGGAAAGATATGTTAGAAATACAACAGTCACAAATTCCCAACAAAAAAGAAAAAGAATCACTTACAGAATTTGAAGTATAGAGGATTGGACTCACAGGCGATCCAAGTCGGCCACTGGAAGGAAATTTAAACTTTATTAAATGAAACAGGATTAGCATTATCATCAAAAGGTAGAAGATAAGTAATAATTACAATAGGCATGTAATACATGATAACATTTCAATGCCATCTTTACCAATTGCAGACATCTTTTATGCTGCATTCAAAATGTAAATCATAAAAAAGGAATGACGAGAATACAGTAGTAAGGGAAATTAACACAGTGGTAAGGGAAATTAATGTAGCCTTAGCATGTATGTAAGGGTGTACAATCCCATGACACATACTGAAGAATTCTCTTATGTATGTTCTGCGAAGCTCTGCGTCTTGGACTGTCTTCCTGATAACTGTGGGTATCTATCCTCAAGCTCGCACTCAAGTTCTCAGATAACCTGTGAAAGTGAACAAATGATGTAATATTAAAAGTTAATATCTTTACAAATACCATAAATTAATTTAAAGTTATTAATACATAAACTAACATAGCGGAAATGCAATAATGGAAATTCTATCAGGCTCTCAGCTTAAATGATTAATGGCCAATTGTTTTTCAACTGTGTAATGTCAGAACAGGGCTGACAAACTTGGTGTGATGAGCTGTGTCAACACTATTAACTGCCCTTGAGCACCTGGATGAAGAAAACCCTTAGAAAATGTTTCACTGGTATGCTCAGGGCTGGGTATTATTTATGTTCTGAGTAAGCTAATTCTAATTTAACATCTAATGATTATGCTTCTTTTAGTAATATTTGATCAATCACAATTGTGAAAAAAAAGTCAGAAGATGCCAATTACACTGAGAATGACTGTAAGAGACACTGTGTTATGGGAGTGGTAGGTGTGATATTCGTAATGTTCATTTCCTACTAAGTCATCACAGTCTTGTTTTATAGTTTGTGCAAATAAAAAATGCAGTGCCACTATCCCCTGAAGGACTCATATCTGTTCATCCAAATCTTCTACTTTTGCTTAGTTATCTGAATGTTTTTATGGCTCATAACTGCAGTCTCTCACTGTGATGTGGAAACAGTAAGTTTTACAATGTAACATGCTGCAAGTTTCCAAGTACAGTTATTACAGCTCCACTGTAGTCAAAAGGAAATGTACTTCAGTGCATGTGTGGCCCATAGTTGAGGACTCTGTAGTGGAGCTGTCACAATAGATATATTGAAATATTTTTTTAATAATGCCTCACAAAATTCAGATTACCATGAAGCATTTCGAATATTTTCCACGTATTTAAATGACATTCAAGTTGTTTAGAGCTGTTGATATCGAGTGATGTTTGTCAAGTAGTAGCTAGTGAAATGCTGTTTAGCTCCATGAACTAGAAGGGGGGAAGATGGCTTCTGCATAGTACAGTTTTTATGGGATTCTAGAATACTCAACAATCTGAGCCTAAGGGAGTCATACCAATCTCCACAATTTTCAAGTTCTAGTGCTTACAATGAACAGGCACCAATAGAATGACTGAACTTTCACTCTCAAATCTCTGTCTCTTGATTTCTCTATTGCATTTTGATGCATCATTAATTGACGTTTAATATTAATGTTTTGAAAGTGTTAAAGGTATCCCTCTGGAACTGGCTGTTCTATCCACAGTAGTAAAGGCACCACAGCCAGCTCAAGAACATTTTTCCAAACAAGTGATATATCATTTGTTTCCTCCTCTTCCTTTTCCCCTCCAACAAACATTAGTCACTATTCCTAGGACTCTTATTAAGGACTTTAAACATTATTCTAAATTTAGTGATCATGGAAATGGGTTGCTTTTTTTTATAATAAGTAGTACACAAACATTACTCTGTAATGAACATAAATTTCTGTATTCTGGTGCTAAATATTACAAGAAGAAACTGTTTATTTATATTTAAGGTAATTCCTGAAATCTTTGTAATATTTTAGTGAAAGCAGGAAGATGTAGTCCTATTGTTTTGTTCTAGTTTCAATTGTTTTGTTCTAGTTTCAACAAAAATGTGCTATTTATTAAAAAGAGTGGGAAACACAAAATTTCTTTTTTTTTTTTTTAATAATGCAATATTTTCATTCTATAATTTACGACTGGGACAGAATACAAAATTATCATCTAATTTATTTTATACTGACATATTAAAGAAGACATTGTTTGAATGCATATGTTGCATATTACATGTGTAGAAATCTCACTACTACGTACTTAAATTTTGGAAAATTCAAAAGTGATAAAGATGGTAAAATTTTATGTATGCAACTGAAAAGAGACATACAGATTTGCACAGGATACAAAAGAGAAATATTCTATTAATAAAGTCATGTATAATTCCTACACTTGTGTAGCATATATACTGATAATGTTTCCCTAGAATTAAAACATTACAATGAAATTTTTCTACTCTTTAACATTGAAAAACACTTCAGAATAGAATCTGAATCTACTGACTTCACAGCACCATTTTCAACAGCTAAAGTTGACAGTCCATAAAATCGTTCTAGAGAAACTACTGACTTACGGTATGTCTTTATCAGTTTGAGTTTTGAAAAATTCCTTTCACCACTAGCTACCTATACAGGCGAAGTCGAGAAGAATTGTGAGCTTACATAAGAACTGAAAAAATGACAATAAAGTTGCTTTTTGTAGTATAAGATAATAAACCCTGTAGTGGACTTCCAGCAGGAAGACTGGGTGCTAAGATCAGAACTTCATCATTTAGTTCCTTCTCACTGGTGTCACATTCATCACCAGTAGTTAACACAGCTCAAGACCCATGCATACAGCTTTTAATTTCCCATCATCCTACATCTGCAGATCATGAATACTGTATTAGTTCTTGCTCTAAGTATGCTCATGAGCTCAAATACACTGGAGGGCCAAAGAAACTGGTACACCTGCCTAACACCGTGTAGGGCCCCCGCAAGCACACAGAAGTGCCACAACACAATGTGGCAGGGACTCCACTAATGTCTGAAGTAGTGTAGGAGGGAACTGACATCATGAATCCTGCAGTGCTGTCCTCAAATCCGTAAGAATACGAGGGGGTGGACATCTATTCTGAATAGCACATTGCAAGGCATTCCAGATATGCTCAATAATGTTCATGTCTGGGGAGTTTGGTGGCCAGCACAAGTGTTCAGACCCAAAAGAGTGTTCCTGGAGCCACTGTGTAGCAATTTTGGACATGGGGGGTGTTGCACGTCCTGCTGGAATTGCCCAAGTCCGTCGGAATGCAAAATGGACGTGAATGGATGCAGGTGATCAGACAGGAGGCTTATGTACTTGTCACCTGTCAGAGTCATATCTAGACGTATTAGGGGTCCAATATCACTCCAACTGCACCTGCCCCACACCATTACAGAGCCTCTACCAGCTTTAACAGTCCCCTACTGACATGCAGGGTCCATGGATTCATGAGGTTGTCTCCATACCTGTATATGTTCATTCACTCGATACAATTTGAAACGAGACTCATCTGAACAGGCAACATGTTTCCAGTCATCAACAGTCCAGTGTCAGTGTTGACAGGCCCAGGTGAGGAGTAAAGCTTTGTGTCATGCTGTCATGAAGGGTCCATGTGTGGGCCTTTGGCTCTGAAACCCCATATTGATGATATTTCTTTGAATGGTACACATGCTGAAATTGAAATCTGCAGCAATTTGCAGAAGAGTTGCACTTCTGTCATGTTGAATGATTCTCTTCAGTCATCGTTCGTCCAAGTCTTGCAGGATCTTTTTCTGGCCACAACAATGTCGGAGATTTGATGTTTTACTGGATTCCTAATATTCACAGTACACTCATGAAATGGTCGTATGGGAAAATCCCCTCTTCATCACTACCCCGCAGATGCTGTGTCTCATTGCTTGTGTGCCAACAATAACACCACATTCAAACTCATTTAAATCTTGATAACCTGCCATTGTAGCAGCAGTAACCAATCTAACAACTGCACCAGACACTTGTCTTATATAGGCATTGCCAAATGGACCGCCGTATTCTGCCAGTTTGCATATTGTTGTATTTGAATATGCGTGATTACACCAGTTTCTTTAGCGCTTCAGTAGATATCTTTTAGTGAGCAGATATCTGTGTCAACAATGAAATAGGAAAAATTTACATTAAGGAGGTTTCTGTTTCACCTTCACTAACTGGCTCATCGTGGAACTCACACGTAAATTCCTTGTTCCCTCTCATGGGATGAATCTAGTTCTCTTTTTCAAAGTCTAAATGAGAAGAAAGCAAGCCCTTTTATATCTGTCATCACACTGATAACGCAGTCACAAAGCACCATACTTGGATGGAACAAAAGCCTCAAGGAGGTCAACTGAACACTGTGGTTTGTAATCAAGTGTTGCTACCACATTTTTTTGACACCATCACTGACTGAGTAGTGGGAAGGAGAGGAGGAAGTGTCACAGTTGGCTACAGAGCATGATTTTGTGTTTGCAAATGGTTTATTCCTTATTACTGAGCAGGGGCGAAGTGCTTGGTATTTTGTTGCAAAGAGCATTTGCAAATCATTAGTGAAAATGACCTGATGTTAATAACATCCAATCAGAACTATTTTAGTCATATCATAAATAATAATCACCCTCCATAATTGACTGACAGTGTTCAGAATTTTAAGGTCATTGACATGGGTTTGATTCCTGCTGACAGCACCAGCCGAAAATCATATACAGGGTAATTATAATTAAAGTACTAGTTTCAAAATGCTGTAAAAAAATGAACTACTGCTCACAATGATGTGGAATTTTAATGGAATATTATTGAAGAAGGGGGAAACATCATGGAAACAAAAATAACTTAACAAAAATATTACCACTAGACTGTGGTGTAAACAGCAGAATATGCAAAATAAACAACACTGGGTACATGGTTGTCCCTCAGTTTGTCTCTGAGATGCTCAGTATGACTGCCTCATTTCAATATCATACGCTGCCAGTAAAGCTTGTTTACAAGAATGGTGACTGTCAAGGTCTGGAAAAAAGACCATGAAATTCTAAAAGACAGGTTCTTTAGCATAGCACTATGTCAGAGGGAGGAAAACAACTGATCCGACATCAGTAAGAGATGTGGTCACAACACTTTGGGAGGGGGCAAGTGGTTATGTATATGTGCAGTGCACGTGAAATTGTTCAAACTGTGGATGTGCATAAAATTCTATGAAACATCCTGCATTGCTATCCATACAAAATTACCTATGTGTAGGAGGCATGAAATAGGTCAATGAACAGCCATGGAACATTCTGAGGAGGGATGAAGCCTATTTACATCTCCAAGGACATGTTAATACACCAAATTGCAGAATACGGGCAATGGAAAATCCACTCCTATGTCAACCAGTACTGTTTCATTCTGCAAAGGCAACTGTGTGATGCTGGTTGATGGGATTGTTTATCATAAGGCATATTTTTTTGAGGAGATAGGTCCTGTAGGTCATGTTACCTGTACTGTCACTGGTAAAGGCTATGACAGCCTTTTGTGCACCAGTATCATTCCGACCTTTCAGCACTCTGGATAAGTGGGTATGAATCTTTTTATGGAAGATGGTGCTTCTCCACACATTGCACAGCTGGTGAAGCAGCTACTGCAGAGGCATTTTGGACATACTAGAATTATCAGCCATCATTTCCCTACAGCTGGACCATCTAGATCATGATCTTAATCTATGTGAGATCTGGCTGCAAGGTTACCTGAAAGATGTAGTGTTCAATGCTGCATTAATGGCACACATTGTGCAATGCATTCTTAACGTGACTCCTGAAACATTCCATTCTTGTTGTGCAACATGGTGTTCCTCGATTTCAACTTGTGGGAGAAAAATAGGTGGACATCTTATTGAACATGCCTTGTGCCAGTCTCACAATACTCAAAAATCAATTTGATTGTTGCTTTTTATGCGGTTTATGGCCTCAGTAAAAGTAAAAACCAATTTTTCCTGTCCAATGTGGCACAACCTGACTGGAAGGGCTTATAAAATTAATAGTGCTATAACTGCTGAAGGGAAACCTGTGTGGTCAAGCACATTGTACAGTACAGCTTGTGTAACTCACATCACAACCGTTACACTGTGATTCGTCTGTCATTCATAGCCGAACCCATTTATTTTATGATGCACAAAAACGTGCAATAACAAAAGCAAAAAAGTTCCAGTAAACATGTGTTCACAAACGAGCTGTTTGCAAGATAAAACACAAATGCGTGGTACGAGTTGCCACTAGCTTTAGTATGACGTACTACCCTAGTTAGTATTGTTTATTTGAAATGTCAGTTAAATCCCCCATCTGACTGACCTCAAATTTCACCCTTGCCATAACTCAGATTGTGCAACACTGGGGAATATGGTACATTTTGCTGCTGATATAAGACAACTTCTAATGTTTCAACATAGTCGAAAATGGATAAGTGAGCCTGTTCTTGATAATGAAGTCAGTGCTGGTTCATAACCACACATTTGTAATGTCCTAACAACTTGTTTGCTGACGATACACAGTCCACATAAATTTTGCACTTCACGTGCCTCTTCTATCCCTCTTAGATTGGCACCGCAAGCAGCTGTTTGTGTTGCATGGGCCTTAGATCAGCCCTAAAAGGGCATACAGTGTCGGTAAAGTGCCCTAGAATACAGTAATGGGACCATCACCGTCTAGTGCAAGTTTTTCAGATGATTATGTACAAAGAATGTTTCCTTGATTTCGGTCATTAACAATTCCTTGCTTGCTCACTGTGTTTGCTTGATGATGTGTATTATATCTAACAAGGTTGACGATATAAAGTCAGTTCATAGTAAAAATATTTCTGTTACTGATAAATCTGATATATGTACAGTATTTAACAATCATTTTCTGAGCATTTCTGGTGAATTTAATAAAAATTTAGTTTCTACAGGGAATCATATAACTCTCTTGGCAAATGCCTTTCCAAGATTGATGTCTGAAATACTCCTCTGTGATACCGACACGGGGGAGACTGAGTCAACAATTAAATCACTGAAGACTAAGGACTCTCATGGATATGATGAAGTGCCTATCAGAATAGTAAAGTACAGTGCTGCACACATTAGCCCTGTACTTAGCCATACTTGTAATTTTTCCTTTAGGAATCGTCAGTTTCCTGAATGATTGAAGTACTCAGTAGTAAAGCCGCTTTATAAAAAGGGAGAATAGAATAATGTAGACAATTTTAGACCCATTTCTATGCCATCAGTGTTTGTTAATGTTATTGAAAAGGCTGTGTATGTACGGATAATTGATCATTTTATATCACATAATTTGCTATCAAATGTACAGTTCGGCTTTAGAAGTTGTTCAACAACTGAAAATGCTATATTCTCTTTTCTCCATGAGGTACTGGGTGGGTCAAACAAAAGGTTTCAAATGCTAGGCATATTTTTTGATTTAACCAAAGCATTTGATTGTGTTGATCACAAAATATTGCTGCAGAAGTTGGACCATTACAGAATACAGGGAGTAGCTCACAATTGGTTCACCTCTTACTTCAACAACAGACAGCAAAAAATCATTATTCACAGTGCTGAGAATGGCTGTGATGTGGGATCTGAGTGGGGTATGGTCAAATGAGGGGTGCCACAGGGATCAGTGTTGGGGCCATTCCTGTTCCTTAGTTATGTAAATGATACGCCCCCTAGTATTACAGGTAACTCAATTTCTGTTTGCTGATGAGACTAGCTTAGTAGTAAAGAATGTTGTGTGCAACACTGGCTCAGTTTCAAATAGTGTAGTTCATGACATAAGTTCATGGCTTGTATAAAATAAAAAATAATGCTAAATCACAGTAAGATTCAGTTTTTACTGTTTCTAACACACAACTCAAGAAAACCCAATGTTTCAATTTCGCAGAATGGGCATATGATTAATGGAACTGACCAGTTCAAATTTCTAGGTATTCAGATAGATAGTAAACTGTAATGGAAAGCCCACGTTCCGGATCTTGATCAGCGCCTTAATGCTTCCATTTTTACTATTCAAATGGCATCTGAAGTAAGTGGTCGTTCAACAAGAAAATTAGTCTACTTTGCTTAGTTTCATTCGCTTATGTCATATGGTATTATATTTTGGGATAACTCTTCCCATTCTAAAAGGATATTTATGGCCCAGAAATGGGTGGTTCAGGCAATAAGTGGTGTAAGTTCGTAAATCTCTTGTCGACCCATTTTCACTAGTCTGGGGATTTTGACATTGGCCTCTCAATATATATATTCTTTACTGTTGTTCCTTGTCAACAATATCAGCTTATTCTGATGAATAAGCAGCTTTCATTCAGTTAATACTCAGCAGAAATCCTTCTGTATCCATTTTCAATAATCTACCACAAGAATAAAAAAAATCCTGGCAGTAATCCATGTGCTTTCAAATCAAAACTGAAGAGTTTCCTCATGGGTCACTCCTTCTATTCTGTTGAGGAGTTCATTGAAAACTCAAGCTGATTGTTGATTGTGTTTACTTAAATTTATGGCTTGACCTTTTTTTGGGATCATAAACATTTTATTTTTATCTTTTGTAACTTTTATGTTGCAATTTCATGTACTGACACATTCCATGACATTGGAGATATGCTTCTCAAATTGGTCCTACGGATCTTGATGTGTAAATAAAAATAAAATAAATAGAACTGTCAAATACATGCTTTTGAGATATAACTGAAGGGACAAAAAGTCCACAGATAGGCATTCGAGAATTTGACCACACTGATAAGAGATTCACAGCCATCCCCTGTACAGAAGCCATGAGCGACATGTGCTTCAGAGAAGTAACTATTATTTAAAAATTTGTGCTCAAATTACTTACAGTTTTTTCCATTAAATAATAAGAAAATTTTCAGTAATGTGATTTCAAGGATATTGATGTCTTTTATAATTCTAGACTCATTAACTACACCGACAGACATAGCTAAATACATTTGCTACATACATCTAACCACAGTTAAACTAATTTCTACTGTTATTCTAGAGTCCCAGTAACAGGTTTTATCTTTCCTGGTGTCTAGTACTCAAAATCGAAACATTTCAAAGCAAATTCTCTAACTTTAATGAGCTGTTGATACATTATTTCGGTTAATATTTCATGTGATAATTATGACAAATAGCCTTACACATACTTCAAATATGAATATGGAAACTTGGATTTACTGAACAGTAGTCATACATATTCTGTACCTGACAGTGAAGTGAAACTGGTCAAAAGTACACTGTTCTACAGGGTTTCAGCAATCCCATGGAGCATGCCATTACAAGTAACATTCCAAGAGCCATTTTCTTTGTAAATACAGACAGACAAACTGATGTAGAACAATGCAGTGTTGGTTCCTCTTAGAGTTAGATGCTGAGCACCTATTATTAAGTGTGCACAGGGAGGTTTGTGCTACCTGTGAAAATCTGAGAGGATACTGACTTTTCATTTCTCATGGTTTCTTATAAAATAATGAATAAAATTTGCTAAGCCTAGGATCATGGCCAAGACAGCCAAACACGCAATTCAGCGGTGGTGGTAGCAAGTTTTACTTTGTCAGATACATGTTTGAATGCTATCATTTGTTCACTTGAAAAGAAGCAAATCCTATTTTCCCTATCTACCTTGAAATAAAGCATCAAACAATGGAAAATCCTGATGGAACAATTACAATATTAACAATATTATGATAAACCCTTTTCATAACACTGAAATCAAGCATTTTGGAAGACAGGTCTGCGTGCTTGCATTGAGGTATGATTATATTACATCACTGTCATTACCAGCCATTTTGTTTCCAGTACTGCATTATAGCAACTTCCAGGCTACTACTTGCATTATGGCCATATACAACATGCCTCAGTGTTGCTCCATCATGTTCCTTTATCTCTTCCTCCCACCTTCCATTCCATCATTGTCTTACTCTCCTGTTATCTCTTGGAAGAACTTCCTTGGTCCATTAAATTTCCACTCACTAGGTTACATGTCCTGCGCGCCTTCAGTTCATTGTCATTAGTGTCATAATGTTTTTCACTTAATTAACATATATCTCTTTTTCTTTTTTTCCCTGTTCTAATATTCTAGACTATCTCTATGTTTGCTGAGAACAGTTATAATGATATGGGATCTCCTTGTCTAACCTCTCTTTCAATTCTGTATTTCTCACAATCCAGATGAAGTCTAATACAATCCATAAAATTAATGTATATTTTCTTTAGCACGGGTTGAATCAATGCCTTGTTTCTCTAAGGCTTTAAGTATAGGTTTTGTTGAAACTAACAAGGGAACATCCTCAAATATCAATAATCGATCTTGATGAAATAATGATATACAAAAAATGTTTTTCATATAAAAATTACTATGTAACTAATGTTCTTGAATATGGTATAATCAACTTTTGTAATAATGTGTAATTTTTCAGGATACCCCACCACCACATGTCTGTTAGCACATCAATTAAAGAAATAAAACTAGAGCTGGTTTCTGAAATATCATTTCTGGAACATAAGCTGTACACAATTTGCTGTTGGAGTAGTTTCAGCATACCTAATTAAAATATCTAAACATTCATTACTATTCTAATTGTGAATTTTACTTATGTTTGTTTTATAGTTTAAATTGTATTTTACATTCATTTTCTTACTTTTAGTTTAACATTTCAGATTAGTATATCTTGTTAATTGAAAACAACAAGTGACTCATTATTATGTTAGAAAATAATTACAATAATGATAATCTATAAAGAAATGCTTAAAACATAACTTTTCTACACCATGCACATAAAATGAACAAAATTCTTTCATGTAACATACACGACATAGAAGGTAACGTAACACAAAATTCAATACTATTTTAAATCATCATGAGTGATACTCTAAATATCCTAATTTGTATCAGGCATATTTCAGTACATTCATAAGCCTTGGTGAAGAGAAATGATTATGTACTAATGACTGCAGTATGTTCATATTGTGGAGACTGACATCAAAATCATTCCATAAAACTAGATTTGAAAGTCTTCTCATAAAGTTCTTCTGTCACTGAAACTTATACGTGTTCCTCAGGGTGTACGTGTGCCATCAAGCTCCTTGGGATCGCCTGATGAGCAAGTTCCTTGTCCACAGGCATGATGCTGTAAATGGTTCTTTCACATTGACCACTGCAAGAATCTAATAATAATACTGGTATTTCTCCCTCCCCGGGAAAGAAAACTCTTTCAAATAGCTTTTGATCTGGTCAGACAATTGCTTGCCAGATTTTTATGCTGTCACAAAGACATCTGGGACTTCAAAAAGAGATTCTTGAAAACTTGGTTCAAACTCACCATTAATCCAACAGTAATAAATGTTTATATATTTTAATTACGTATGTTGAAAATACTCTGACAGCACATTGTGTACAACTTATTTTCCATAAATGGTATTTCAAAAACCAGCTTTATTACACATGGATGTATGTAGCTTGAAAGCTGCTTTAATTTATGTTGTAATAAAAGTTCTAATTTAACAAAATCAATCAATGGTGATGGGGTATTTTGAAAAATTTCAAATTATTACAAAAGTTGATTATACCATTTTCAAGAACAGTACATATCAAATTTTATATGAAATTTTTTTTATATATATCATTGTTTTGAAGATATTCCCTCTAAATTTAAAATGTCAAATTACGTTTCGGGATGTATTTTACCCCTTAAAGTTAAACTGGGCATAAACAAAAAACAAGTATTGCACTCGTTTTCCTCTTCTACACACCCACCAAGTTTCCTCACAATTGTTTATTGACACTTAGGAATATTCCCCCATAAGTCAAAAAGATCCTCAAACTCCATGAATCCAAGGAGAATTGGATTAGAATTCATATATGTGGTAGTACACAGGTTTTTATGTGATGCAGTATCAATGTTGTGA
Source organism: Schistocerca serialis cubense (assembly GCF_023864345.2). Lineage (NCBI taxonomy): Eukaryota > Metazoa > Arthropoda > Insecta > Orthoptera > Acrididae > Schistocerca > Schistocerca serialis. The sequence goes on along the minus strand of NC_064638.1, from coordinate 120,363,250 downwards.
CAACATTCAATTATTTCACAGAACTATGATAAAATGGTAGCACTGATGTGGTCTCTCGCAAACTGTGAGCTTTGTGCAACTTTCAGATTTCTGCATGTTCGGAAGCAAACTCCATTACAGATCTGCCCCTAACAGTGCCATGAGTACAGAGCCAACATCATTAGCAATAGTGTGGGTAGATGATTCTGCCGGCAATTCACTGAAGGGCAAACCAGTCCACACAGAAAAGATTATGGTGACCAACTGCTCCTGGTGATGACAGAACTGATAAAAAGAGTGTGGCATGCAATTTTGCAGACACTGCTGCAGAAATTTATCACACAATGGCTTAGTTGCCACAAAGCATGTGCAAGTTTGTTTTCACGACAGCTGATGGATGGGTGTAAAAATAAGTGTCTGGTCATATCTGGTCATATATATATCCATATATATAAATAAATGGTGTTGGGTGAGAGATCTTCAACTACTCACCCTACAGCTCTGACCTTGCACTAAGGGATTTTCATCTGTCCATTGTCCTGGTACTTTTTCTGGTAGGAAAACAATCCGACAATGACAATAAGGGATAGATGCTGGTGGCAGACACCTACCCCAGAGACATACAAGTGTTGGCGCATCAGGATTATAAATGTTAAATAACAATGGTGACTATCTTGAGGAAATCTCTGCAAAAGATGAAATAAATATCTCTTACATACTGATGTTTTTGATTTCTTTTTTGTCACTGGAACTTACTTTCTGGATGATCTTCATAAGTTTCTGTTTGGTTTTCTTCGGACTCTCATTGTTTAAATTGTTTCTCTTATCAAATATTCATTATTCCTTCTAACATTCTCTTTGAGACATTTACAGATGATTTTGATCATTTCTATGATTTTTCTTGTTTGAAACAAATACCCTTTCATTGTTAATTGTCCCCCACTCCCTTCCCTATTCTGGAATGGGTCAACCACGGATGACTGGGACTGGCACATTTCAACTCTTTGTCTATTGTTCTGTTCTTTTCTTTCAGTATTCTTTCATCTGTTCACTATGTTTTTTCTCCCTTTCTTCTGACCACTTCATACCAGTTTAAAATTTCACTAAAAAGATGCTCTGACCACAAAGCCATCCAGATATAGTGCTCATCGCAACTTCACGGACTACCCTAACATGACTCTGATCAAACCCAAATTCTAATTTATCCACACACTACTGACATAGTGTCATTGGCCATTATCCTCATTGCTTGTGGCATTCTGCTGATTTCCAAAAGAGTTAGAGCAAGGTGTGCATCTGCACTGAAAGGATCATTGATCAGACTTGCCTTAATAATACATGTGTGTCTGTTCTCTTGGACCCATGGAAGGTGGGTGTAAGGGGTGTCATACGAGTGAAGTGAGAAAAATATTCAGAAGAAATGTTCAGGCAAGGGCCTAAGGCTTCAAGTAGGGATTGTAGGTTATTTTGACTCCTGGGTCAGATCACTCTGGCCAAGTTTATAGGTGGAGGTGACAACTGCCGGAGGCCTGCTCCACCAGGTAGTCACTGCAATTCTTATCGACAGTGGTGGAACTTTTGTCTGCAATTAGCAGGATCTGTACGACAGGCCTTTCTTCTGTTGAAACGTTGTTGTTCTTAGGAAGGGATATGGGAAAGGATGTTCAGGCCAAGTTGGAGGTAAGGAATCCCTGGAAAGTTAGCAGGGGCTAGGATCATGGTTGGATGGCGGTGTAAATTGGGAGAGGCAGGGTTCAGTGTTGGGATTACGTGGCTTTAGCTACAAGGATTGCCACCAACTGGTGGCACCTTGCACACTCACCTACATGCTCCCCAAAATCCACAAACCCAACAATCCTGGATGCCCTGTTGTAGCTGGTTATTGTGCTCACACTGCAAGAATTTCAGCCCCCACTGACCAACGCTTCCAACTTAGCACTCAAAATCTACCCCCTTCCCCGCAATAAAGATACCAACCACTTCCTTCACCTACTCTCCACCATACCCACCCCTTTATGTCCTAGATCTCAATTCGTCACTGTCGACACGACTTCAATATACACCAAAATCCTCCATGCCCATGGTCTTGCCCCTACTGAACATTGTCTCCCAATGTCCTTCAGACACCAAACCCACTACCTTATTCCTCACACATCTTACTAATTATATCCTAATGCACAACTATTTCTCCTTTGAAGGGAAGAAATAAAACGAATTCATGGCACAGCCATGGACACCTGCATGGCACCCTCCTGTGCCAGTCTGTTTATGAGCTGTCTAGAGGAAAACTTCTTAGCGTCCCAAATCCCCAAACCTCTAGCCTGGTTCAGGTTCATTGGTGATATACGTTAATGATCGAACTCAGAGCCAGAATATCCTATCCTCATTCTTTTACAACCTCAGAACCTTCTTTCCCATCCACTTATCCACTTCACTTAGTTCTCTTCTGCACCTCCTCCTCTCAGATGACTTCATTTGCACCTTTACCCACATTAAAGCCACCTGCATTTCAGCAGATGTCATCCATTCCACACCAAAAAAACCCTTCCCATACAGCCGGCCACCTGGGAATGGCAAATTGCAGTGACACGTGCTCCCCTACCCAGAATGCTGAATTTCTCAAAAAGGGAATCATGGACAGGCACTATCCCGCAGACCTAGACGGCCAGCAGATTTCTTGTGCCATATCCACACACACCCAAAATCCTCCCACCACCCGATTATCTATCATTATGCCCTGAAATTATGGCCACCCTACCCAAGATCATTCCCATCTCTTGTTAAGTAGTGTTCTGTCACCCACTCAACCTTCACAACATCCTAGTCCATCCCTATGCCACTCACAATCCTACCCCATTGACATAGGGCAAAGATGCAGGTGCAAGATGTGCCCAATCCACCCACCCTGAACTTCCTATTCCAGACCTATCACAGGTTTATGCTAACACATCAGAAACTGAACTACCTGCGAAACCAGCCATGTCATATATCAGCTCTGCTGCAATCATTGCTCAGCTTTGTACATTGATATGACTACCAGTCAGCTCTCCACCAGTATGAATGGCCAGTGCCAAATGAAAAGTAATGCAAACAATGTGAAAAAAATGCTAATGCTGTTATTTTTTCTTTAAACATCTGCATAACACAAAATATGTAGTGCGCGAGCGCGCGCGCACACACACACGCACACACGCACACACGCACACACGCACACACACACACACACACACACACACACACACACACACACACACAGAGAGAGAGAGAGAAAGAGAGAGAGAGAGAGAAAGAGAGAGTGTTCATGACCACTTCTGCATGTGTACATGTATGCATTATGAAAGAAATGTGTTTTGAAACTAGAGCTGCCACTTAATAATTTTTTGAAGTCTGCTCAACATTACTTATGTTTTTTTGTTGTTTGGCATTTACTGATATACATGTACAAGATTGTACAAACCCGTCATCAGCTGATGTTGACAGATCTTCAGACTCATCACTGCTAACTGTGATGTCTCCCTGGGTTTGATGCTCCAGAGCCATTTCTAGTTTAACATATTGCCGCTTCAGTTCCTGCAATACCTACAACAATGAAAAATACATATTTTAGTCATTTAAATGCAAACATACATAAAATATAAGCTATACAATACCAAAACAGTATCACAAGTCAGCAAAACTGTGTATTCTGGGTACGTACTGCAATCTGCTGATTCAGCTCAGACTTGCTGCAGTTTTCACCCTCCAGTGTTCTGATAATAAGCATCTTTTGCTGTCCCATCCGTTCACACAACTGTTGCATCATCTGCACAGCCCCTATGCCATGTGAGACGGAATTTATACCATTCTGGAAACAACAAAAACATACACTAAGTCATTAGTTCACTTCTAATTCTCAGTAAACACTAATTAACAAATTAACATGTAACTATGGTCCATTGATACTAAAATGGCCTGAACATTAGGTTTGTGACTGAATCTAAATGTCCATCTGGTATGGTAAGCAGACTCTCAGTTTAAGTTCCATTTCCAGACAAAGTTTACGGAACAGATGTGCAATTTCATGAGCTCTCTCCACAGTTTAATGTCAATATCTGATGTCACCAAAGTTTTATTTTCTAGAACTGTACCACACTAATTCTGGATGTCTTTCTTGTGTATTCTTGCTTGTTAGATAAAATAATTCTTCTATTAATTTTATTAACATGTCCCATTTCGACTGTCACCAAGCATTTAGTCTCCTTTTGAACTGATCCCTAGTTTAATATTATGACATGCGTATATTTTGATTATGATTCCTGCTCCTTTTATATTCTGAACTGTTGCTTCTTGATTCAATGTTCCTTCTATGCTTTGGACTTCCTTATCCCATCAACTTTTCCTGTGCTGGAAGCTGTAAGGTTTTCTTAATCTCCAACTCTCTACTAAAGAACAGAAAACACTTCTTCATAAATTATTAATATACTGATCCTTCCTTTACAGCATGGAATCACTTCATCGTGTTATAACAACATACATCAATTTGACATTTATTCTGTAAGATGTTTGAAATTTAAAAAGCCAATCCTCACTCAACTGTCTCCCATGACATCACTCCAATTGTCACAGTACTTGCTTTTCCATGGTGTACAGGACATTTCCAAGCCAGGATATGGCAGCATGGAATAAACCTCTGCGAAGTGCAATAAAGCTGCTATTGTCATCTCGCCTTGCAAACACACTCCATCCATTCAAAGCTGTGTTCATGTACAAGTAAGAATAAACTTCAAACAGTAATTGTTTCTAAACTCATTACTTAACTAAAAAACATCATTTGTCTTTTAGATAGACATTGTGTAACACATCACTTTCTCCAAGGTGATGTGTTACACCACATTTTCTGCAACTTCATCTTTATTTTACCCCCAAGTCTGAGCTAAATAGTGTATTCACTCGATTTAGTAGTATTTTTTAAGTTTCCCTTACTCTTGACAAAAACATTATGCTGTCAGCGTAGATGCAAAAATGTCAACAACAGCATCTAGACAGAGACACGACAGTTGTAGCTACACTACTTGTTAACACACACACACACACACACACACACACACACACACACACACACAAACAAACAAACAAACAAACTGGTAATGCAAGGAAAATATACTGTGTGACATATGATTAACAATGGAAATAGTTAGTGTAAGAAAACACAAATTACAGTTCAAATTACAAAGTGGCAGAAAGACTGGTCAGTACTTTCCTTCAGCAAACTCAGTTCCCAATGTGTGTGTTGTGTTGTGTTGTGTTGTGTGTGTGTGTGTGTGTGTGTGTGTGTGTGTGTGTGTGTGTGTGTGTGTGTCGCACGCGTGCAGTGACACTTCATCCGAAGAATGACAAACAATGCAACAGTTCACTTGAATGTACCTGTCTGCCACTCAACACCTCATCCTCATCTATGAATAGCAGTGTATCCTATTTTATATTGTTCTTATTCCATTCCAGATTTTCCTCTGCTTAACTATCTTCTGTGTGACATGTGACAACTTGCTGTTAAAATTTTGTGAGTTCCCATTGAAAGAAGAGTAAACAGACTTCTTCCCACATAAACACTGTGAAATTACCGTGATGGTAAAATTACAGAAATTTCAGGTTAAATGAAGACATAATAGACCTACTGAGCAAGTGTTTCATTCTAATATCTTGGCTTTCATATAAATTATATGGCATTGATTTTTATATCCATCACAAACTGTGTACGTATCAGGCCATATATACAGGGAAACAAGAAAAGAAACAAGAATGAAGTCACAGTTGTGCCAGTCTTGCTTTGCAGCTCAGAGAATTGGCTGACAAATGCTAAACAGCTCATGAAGATGCAGGGATCAGAAATGAGACTCCTGAGATCCCTGAACGACTGTCCAAGACTGTACACATTTAAAAATGATGTGTGGTGAAAACTGAATGTTTCTAAAACAGATGGTGAACCAACAACAATAAAGAAAGATGGCTCTTACACCTGAACAGAATGCAAGAAGGAAGAATACCAAAAAAATTGTAGTCCATACACAAAGGAGGGAGCTTACAAAGTCCTCTTTCGAGCATAACTTGAATATTGCTCATGAGTCTGGGATCTGTTAATTAATATACTGCTTCTTGCTAAGTATATCTCACAAAAATACCATAAATATAAAATTAGAGGTAACTGAGCTCACCCGGAGGTTTACCGACAACCTTTCTTGCCACAAATCATTCATAATTAGAACCGGAAAATGACAATGGTGCGTGCAGTACCCTCTTCCACACACTAAAAGGTGACTTAAGAGTACAAGATAAGGATGCAGATATGTACCAAATGGTAAAATGAGACTTTGGGGGACCATGGAAACATTGGCTTCTTTCCTCTGTGACTGGAGCAGGTGAATCATCTACTCCTTGAAACAGAAAGAAAAATAAGAAGAAGAAGAGAAAGAAGAAGCAAATGTACCAATAGTTGTTCTATTAGCACATCATCTGAAAACAGAACTGTATGTTCCAGTAACATGACCCAGGTACACTATGCACATCCAGTTGACAACAGACTACAGAGGCTTGTAAGCATAGATATAAGTTTTTTACACTGAAGAGAGAGTAGGTGATAGCACGAATGTCAATTATGCATACTTCACAGTCTTCATATGGTACTTTATGTTCCCATACAGATTTACCTCTACATAAATTTCTGTGATATTTAGTACTGTTTACTTATTGTAGTAAGTGTACTGCAGTGTGTGCAGTCCTAAAGCATCAATTCCGCACTGACCAGTGCAGCACCACAAAACGGTATCAAGGAGGTGCTGACCTGTGCACCAATAGAAAGAGTGGACAGTGCCACACTTCCAGCAAGACAGAGTTCAGCACCCCCTGTCAATACGGACTTAACCAGATGCCCCTTGCTGGTCAGCCCCAGTTTGGTCGCAGACTGTGAGGGCATAGGAAGACAATACTTAGCCAGCATTTTGTGAGTAGTAATAGTATTTCAAGGTAATTGCATGTAGGAGGCACAAGAAGTACATCAAGCCACTTCATAACGAGAAGTTAAGCTAAGTTTCTTTACTTTTTAGAAATAAAGTGTTCCACTATTCTGCAAGTGTTTTGTATGTATCACTTTGGATTCCTGCCATCAACCATCGCAACTTCTCTTCTTCCTTGTTTGAGTCAGTGCTGACTCCCACAGCAGCAGACACAACATCTGGAGCCACAGATTCCGAAACCAATGCTGCCTTTGCTCTTCGGTGTTCCATCTCAGTGTGTCACTAATATTTCTCTCTTTTCTTTCAGGGTAATATTGATACTAATTGTGTTCTTTCTTGCAGACTAGCCACAACATTTCTGCTATTTACGTATTTGCATTGCTTACTTATACTTTGTTGCAGCAGTCCTCTCATTAAAATGGCCTCTGACCCACCTCCTACACAACCACCTGTGCCTACACCTCCAGTTGCAGCTGACTTTGGTCTAATGAAGTTTATTCAGTTTCAGAACCACCAAATGTTGCAGCTGATAATGGCAGTCCAGTAGCTCATTAATGCACGAACTGCTGCTGCATCAACTCTGCCACAACAGCCAACCACGTCCATGGCACCACCTCAGTGCATTCCACCGTTCTGAACTTTCAATGAACAACAAGAGGAATGGAACGAGTGGTACGCACAGTTCAATGCTCACTGTTCTACACATCAAGTGAAAGGTACTGTGAAATTTTGTTATTCCTTGTCAATGGCCAGCACGCTCAGAAGTTATTCCCAACTAGTATGCCAGAGTTGCTAGTTTTTGAAGATTTAGTTTCCGACCTCACTCAGTATTACAAGGATCAGGTACAGGTTGCTGCTGCAGCTTTTTACAAGTTCTTTCAATTATGGAAAAATCCAGAACAGAAATACAGTCAGTGGGTCACTGAACTTCAGGGCTTGACACGAAAGTGTTGTTTTCGGTGTAGCTGTGGACAGTACTACAGTGACACAATGACTTGTGATGCAATTACATGCAGTGTGCCAGACAGTAGGATTCATCAACAAATTCTCAAACATTCTGATCCTACATTGAAACAAATGTTACAAATTATTGAACATCAGGTCTCGTGTGATAGTGCCGTGGAAAACTTTGAGGTAGCTCCCACTTGCAGTGTAGTGCACACTGACAAACAGGTACGGCCTTGTGACTGATCACCACATGCAAACAGGCCACTGTGCCATGGACAGAGTAAACAAGTGTCAAAGCATGAGTCTGCTGTGAAATCATGTCCCCATTGCTTTTCCAAGCATAAAAAGTAAAATTTCCCTTCACACAATATGACTTGCTTTGCATGTGGAAAGCCAGGTCATGTACAATCAGTGTGCTTGCAACAGAAAAAGATCTCTACCCCCATTCGTTCTTGAAGGCATGAAGAACCTCCTCACTCAGTGACTAGTTTTTTTTTTAACTGGCTACCAGTACTAGTAGTGACCAACTTCAGGATGTGCTTTCACCCTGCCCAAGTGCTGTGCAATGACAGTCAAAAGAACTGTTTGTGAACTTCATCACTGCCAGATGCTGTGTGCGATTTCAGTTAGACACTGGTGCTTCTGTTACATTGCTTAATCATGCCACTTACAAACAGTTAGGCTCCCCACAGTTGACAAAATCTTGCATGCACCTTACTGCAAATAAAAGTCAGGACATTCCAGTGCTTGGAACATGTAATTTGCCTGCCACATTCCAGTTACACATCATACCAGTGACATTTATTATTTTGCATTCATGTGACTGTGAAAATATTTTTGGCTTAGAGTCTTTTGATTTGTTTGGTCTTTGTATTCAGGACACTGTACTTTCTATTTTTGCTTTCAACCCAAAAGACAGTGTTACTCATTCAATTGAGGAGTTCCCTGATTTGTTTTCTGAAGAGCTTGGCAGAGCAAATAATTTTGTGGCACATGTTACAATAAAGGACAATGCACAAACTAAGTTTTTTCAGGCGCATCCTGTCCCTCATGCACTTAGAGACAAAGCAGCAAGTGAACTTCAGGAATGGCAGGATAATGGTGTTATTGCTCCTATACAGGCTAGTCAATGGCCTTCTCCCTTAGTAATTTACCAAAGCCTTCTTGAAGACTTTGTCTTTGTGTTGACTTTAAATCCACTGTGAATCTACAAACACTAACTATATAGCAGAGATGCTGAGTCGCAGATAGGACAACAAAAATATTTTCACACTAAAAGCTTTTGGCCCATGGCCTTTGTCAACAATAAATACACACACACATACACACACACACACACACACACACACACACACACACACACACACACACACACACACGTGCACGCATTTGCAACTAACACACACAACTGCAGTCTCAGGCAACTGAAACCACACTGTGAGCAGCAGCACCAGTGCATGATGGGAGTGGCAACTGAGTGGGGGAAAGGAGGAGGCTGGGGTGGGGATAGGGAGGGATGTATGGTGGGGATGGCAGACAGTGAAGTGCTCCAGGTTGGGCGGCAGGCAGGGGAGAGGTGGGAAGGGGGGGAGGAGGAAGTAGCGGAAAAGGAGAGTAACCCTCCTGACCTCAACTTCCGTTGGTTGCTGTCCTCACCCATCCAGCTCCTTCCCTGCTCCCATTACAGCACTACACAGCCGTCATTCCGCTGCCACACCCAGTCCTTTTTTATATTTATTTTATTATTATTATTATTTTATTTATTTTTTTCTATTTCTTTCCTTTTCTGCTACTTTCCCCTGCTCCCCACCTCTCCCATGCCCGCCGCCCAACCTGCAGCACTTCACTGTCTGCCATCCCCACCATACATCCCTCCCCTCCCCACCCCAGCCTCCTCCTTTCCCCCACCTAGTCACCACTCCCATCATGCACTGGTACTGCTGCTCACAGTGTGGTTTCAGTTGCCTGAGACTGCAGTCGTGTGTTTTAGTTGTGTTTGCATGAGTGTGTGTGTGTGTGTGTGTGTGTGTGTGTGTGTGTGTGTGTGTGTGTGTGCACGGCCATTGGCCGAAAGCTTTTAAGTGTGAAAATCTTTTTGTTGTGCCTATCCACGACTCAGCATCTCCGCTGTGTGGTGAGTAGCGATTTTCCTTCTCATAATATTGTTTCATTCCACCCTGGATTTTCCATTGTTTGATTTTTACAAACAATAACTGATACTTATCCCTTACCTCACTCTGAGGAATTAGTGGACAGGCGTGGTGCAGGCCTCTATTTTTCAAAAACTGACTTATGTGATGTGTATTTGCAAATTCCCCTAGATGAGGTGTCTCAAAAGTGTTTGTGGTCAACACACATTTAGGGTTGTTCAAGTTTTTGTGCTTGCCCTTTGGTAGTACTTCCGCAACTGCCATATTCCAACACTACTTAGAACAGCTTATTGCAAAAGTTCCATTCTGTTCAAATTACTTGGATGATGCTGTGGTGTCATGACATACACCAGAGGAACATACGAGCAGCCTTCATATGCTTTTCAAGTACTTCCAGCTGCAAGTTTGAAGTGTCACCTGGACAAATGTGACTTTTTTCAGACCGATATTCAGTACGTGGCCCATGTTCTTAATACCCAAGGCATTCAACCCCTCACCCAAATTTGCTGGCCATCCAGATCCTCCCTGCCTTGTGGAATATAATGGAATTGCAGACATATTACAATGTCATATTATAACAATATTGTAAGAAGGAATGTCGCTACTCACCATATAGCGGAGATGCTGAGTCGCAGATGGGCACAACGAAAATACTTTCACAATTATAGCTTTCGGCCGTTAAGGCCTTTGTCAACAATAGACAGACATAAACACGTCTGCGCGTGCACCCATGCACACACAAAGGCGCGCGCACACACACACACACACACACACACGCAAACGCAACACACACAGGACTGCAGTCTCAGGCAACTGAAACCACACTAATGGTGAGAAACAACTTTCCTTTTCATAATACTGTTACATTCTGTCCTGGATTTTCCGTTGTTTAATGACATATTATATCCAGTTTATAGCCAATGAAGCCCAGATTGCAGATCCGTTGCAACGTGCTGGAAGAATGTGCGTTTCATTCGGACTAAAGAGTGTCAGGATGTATTCCAGAAACTTAAAAATGCCTTTCTGAGTGACACATGCCTTGTTCATTTTGATATTTTGATCCTGCTCAGTCTGTGGTTTTCGGAGTGGGTGCTTCTTTGTACGAGTTTGGAGCTGTGCTCTCACATAGACTTCGCTCACAGGTCAGGCCGATATCTTTCATGTTCAAGTTACTGTCCAAAACTCAATGTAACTATTCCCTAATTGCTATTATTAATGGTATGACGAAGTTTCACCATTATATGTTTGGTCGGAAGTCTTGCCTAGACCAAACGCCACTTCAGTCTTTGTTTCATTTGTCCAAACCTGCTCTGCCGCACACAATTCAGAAGCTGCAACATTGGGTTTTGTTATTGTCAAAATATCAATATGAAATACAGTACCAGCCCACGTCAAAGCATTAAAATGCAGATGATCTTCCTTGGCTTCTTGTTGGTCCTGATTCTGAATTCAGTGCTAATGCCACATGTCAGATCGATGCGCAAGATGCTGCACTTTTCTACTGGCAGGATAATGGTGTTATTGCTCCTACACAGGCTAGTCAGAAGCGGACCCTAACTTGAACCTTTTTTTTTTGCACTAAATCCATACTGCTTTGCCTCATTTAGTGAAAAACATTCAGAATTCTTTTGTGCACTGATATTTTGCTCATCAGCTTCGCCTCCCCATCCAGCAAGGTGTGTTTTTATTGTAAAATGACTCGGGACAATTGCAAGTGCTTATTCCTAAAGTGTTGCAAAAATATGTGCTGTGATTACCCCAGCAAGGACATTGGGGAATCGTATGCACAAGCACTATGTCAGCACTATACTTGACCAGGCACAGATGCTCAAATTGAACAGATGATGTCACAGTGTCGTGGTTGTGCTGAAACTCTATCGGCCCTGCAACAGACATTTTCAGCTTGGCCAAAGTCTCAATCGCTGTGGTAACGAGTGCATATTGATTGTGTTAGCCCCTTTTGGAACACTTGTTGGCCTATTGTTGTGGACTGTTTTAGCAAATATCCATTTGCAGTGCCCATGAACTTGACTGTGCTGTGCAGTACCATTGAGGGTTTGTCATATTTGCCTCAAGAGTTGATTGCAGACAATGGACAACAGTTTATGGCACAGGACTTTGAACAGTTTTTTTACAGCCAGTGGTTTTACGCACCTTACCAGTGCACCATTTCATCCTCAGTCAAATGGAGAAGCTGAACAATTTGTGCGTATGTTCAAGCAACAGATGAACAAACTACGTGCCTCCCATACGACGAGAGCAGGCACTGCTGCTCTTCCTCACAGTGTACCGCACCCAGCCCCACAACTGTCCATTGCCGGTGGCTTCTACATGGCCAGCACCACCGCACGTTGCTCCAGTTGCTCAAATCACTGCAGTGCACAGCCCCCCGCCCTCCTCCATGCTCCATAAGTATTGCTTTGCGCCTAATGATTCTTTTCTTTTCAGAGCTTTTGGTCACACTAAGCACTGGCAGAGAAGAACAGTTCTTCGAAATTTGTGTGCTTGCATGTATTCAGGTGCTGTGCCACCCACCGAAACAGATCTGTGCTCATCGATTGCGAGATTCTTCCACAAATTTTCTGTCCACAGATTTGCATCCTACAGGGATCTTGCGGCCACCCCCACGGTCCACTTCGGCACTGCCCATGGAACCGATGGAGCTGGACCCATCGCCATCGCCACTGCAAAAGCTCAACTTCCCAGCACTTGCCTCAGCATCTGTTGTGGACCTGGCATCATCGTCATCGCCATCCTCTCCATTTTTGTCAGACTGTCTCAGGAAGAGGGTGGGCACCTTTTTGGGTATTTTCTGACCGACGTTCCTCTTGGAGCACAGGACAGATGTTGGGGTGCAGCCGGGGCTCGGCTTCGGTCCCATTTCCTCATGCCACACCCCATTTCCTGCCTCCTGGCCCTCCCCCCTCCCCCACTGTTGTGAGATGGCTCCCTACATGCAACGGCGAGGATATGGGGGGGGGGGGGGGGGGGGGGAGTTTGCCCATCTAACAGTGCGGCACCGTGAAACGGTATCAAGAAGGCACCAACCCACACACCAATGGAGAGAGCAGGCAGTTCCACATCTTCAGCAAGACAGAGTAGCTGCAGAGCAGCTGCCCATCGCTAGTCGGCCCCAGTTCAGTCACAGACTTTGAAAGCATTAGTACTGAGCAATAAGTTAGCCTGCATTCTACAAGTAGTAATAGTGTATAAATGTAATTGCATGTAGGAGGCACAAGAAGCACATCAAGCTACTCCATACAAAGAAGTTATGTTTCTTTCCTTTTTAGAAATAAAGTTTCGCATTAATGTGCAAGTGTTTTGTACAGATCACTTTGGACTCCTACCACTGCCACTGCAACTTCTCTCCTTCCTTGTTTGTGTTTGTGCTGACTTCCACAGTAGCTGACACAACAACAACAACAACAACAACAATAATAAATCATGATTACTGCAGTACACTTACTTCCATTCAATACTAGAAATAAATATAAACATTTTTTCTCTGCGATTTTTTTTTGTTACTGTTTATGCTAGGAAACTACAATCACTTACAGTATACATCATTATTCCAAATAAATAATCTAGATTATGAAGACTTTTATATGACATTGAATTTATGCACCACATATGTTAATTACAAGTAAAATCAGGGACAAAGGAGAGACATCATGTTGTTCACTGTATTGATAATTCAGATCTAAATTCACTTACTTTGTTCAACTTGTTGTTGTGATATGGACTTGCATGACACTCGGTTAGTGGGGACACATGCTCAAAAGAGCTGGTGGAGTTGTTGCTGACTGGCTGGTACTCATTGTCATTCTTCTCTGAGCATGGTGAAGTTGCTGTGTGAAATGTGTCTCCAGTGCCTACTGAGCTTGACAATGTGGGTAGCACTGTCTCTTCAGTAGAAGGTATAGATGGAGAGACTACTGTGGCCCTTTTCAGATCCAGTGATAATCTGCATAAATGTACAACAGAGACAAAGGTATTATATTAGGGAATTGATGTTTGAAAGTATTATGCGTCATCAACACTGGATGCACACTCAGTATCATATTTTTCTCTACCGAGCTATGTGGAGGTCAATGCACATGTGGTTTAAATTCACAATATCCCTGTATCCCTGAATGAAGAGCTCCAGACTGTTACGTGAATGATACTAACATTGAGTATCTCGGAGGGGGATGAGGGGGAGGGTGGGCTGGGGGGAGGGGGGGGGGGAGACCTTGCAGTACACTGAACAAGTGCTAGTAACTGTTTATGTTATCAAATGAAGAGTCCTAAAAATATTTATTTTTAAAATGGCATGCTGGTTGTAATTTTAAGTGTGACATGTTCTTACGCTTTTTTGAATTTTTTTGTCTCACTCACAATTTTTTTGTCACAATGCCATATTGGGATTCGATCAGTCACTGATCATCTTCAGACTACAAGCATGCACTGCAAGCAGTTTCTGTTGCATTGTCAATTATTCTAAAATTTGAAATGTTCATAAAAAGTATAAAACATAACATATATTTAAAAAATATATATTAATTTACTTTGTATCCATTTTCATTATCTCGTGAGTCATCTTAATGTTATATTTTCAAATGTAAGAGAGCTCAGGAAGGTTAATAATGAAAGACCGATATTTTTTATAATCATTTAGTGCATACTGGAGTAGTGCTTCCAACATGGAAATTTTATCTGTGAGGGACTGAACGTTATTGTGTAGTATAGCAAAATCGGGGTATTTAGTAACTTTAGTTGAAACGGTTTTTGATTCTTTATCTAATGGCATTTCTAATACAGCTCTTACCCTAACAATGGTGGAACGGTAGCACCTAAAATGCCACTGGGTGCAGTCCAGGTGACCTCAGGATTTGAGCAGCCAGACAAGGTGGTGGTTGACCACTCGTTCAAGAGTCTTACCCATACAACTGGTAAGGGCCACACTCCAGTAACTGTTATGGGGCACTACAATCCTTGCCTGGTTTCCAGAATGGAATTAATATTGCCTCCTTCCAAGTCATGGGGTACTGTCCATCAAACCAGATCTGGTTGAAGTAAGAGAGGAGCTATCTTTTCACTTCATGGCACAAATGATGAAGCAATGGATCTTATCAGGTCCTGGAGCAGTGTCTCTGGCTGCAGATAAAGCTGATTCAATTTCCCAAATTGAGAACAGAAGGTTGTATACTTCCTCATTATGTGAGAGTTTACTCATCTCCACAGTCCTACAGAACACCTGAAAAGCAGGAGCTTGTCTGGATGTCACAGTGACAGTAAAAAAGTGTTCAGCTAAACCCTGAGCCATGTCTTCTGGCATGTCCATCAAGACCCCATTACTTGACAAGGCCTTGAGGGGATTTGTATTACCCTTAACTGACATCTGCCTTATTGAGTCCCAAACTTGCGCAGTGGAACTGGACCGATTGATGGAAGTCATGAATTCATTCCAGGAAGCCCTCTTCTGTTCTTTTGTCAATCGCCTCACATGTGCTCTCACAGATCTGAAGGCACAAAGGTTTTCTGTAGTTGGACGGTGTTTGAAGTTCTACAGAGCTGTTCATCTGCCCAGGTTGCCAATCGACTGTTGTCATTCCACCAATTTACAGGCCATCGTCTGAGGTGGTTACTGGATCGGGGGATGGACTCTGCGGCAGCCCGTTGGATCTCATAAGTGATATGGGCCACCATCTCCTGTGCACATCATTTTGTTCATAAATAGCCTGTTGACTGTCTGCAACCAATTTGCCATTTGCATCAGCCATCTTTGTGGTCTCCTGTCAGCCACCGTCCTACTCGGCAGATGGATTCACACCAGGAAGTGGTCACTAGAATGTATATCTGTAGCCACTTCTCGCTGAACTGAGTCTGCTATAGTTGGGGAACAGAAACAAAGGTCAGTGGCAGAAAAAGATCCTGTAGCTGTGGAAAAGTGTGTCGTCTGACCCGCGTTCAGAAGGCAGATATTCTAAGAATGGACAAGTCGCTCGATCATATGACCCCTGAAGCAACTATTAGATGAGCCGCACTGCACATTGTGTGCACTGGAGTCCCCCACAAGGAGGAATGGATGTGGGAGTACCCGGAGAGTTCTGTCTGTGCATCTGCATCCAAATCATAGATAGGTGGAAGATACACAATGTGGTGCTAAAACTTTCAAGGAAAATGCTTGTAAGGTCATGGTAAGAGAGAAAGGAGAAGGGTCATCTGTCATCAATGAAAACAGCCACTCCACCTTTAGCCATGTCTCCGGTAATATTGTCCTTCCTGTAGGGGTGGTGACCCCGTAATGCTAGTGTGTCGGTGACTTTAAGATGCGTTTCTTGTACGCAGATGCAGAACGGTTTCTCCTCGACCAGGAGCGGTAATTCTTCTAAATGTGAGCGATAGCCACTTAAAATCCACTGCTACATGGAAGTCCCTGTGGAAGCCATTGTTTACTGAAGGTTGTTCCTTTCTTTCTCCCTTGGAGGCGGTGTTTTACCTGGGAGGTCAGGGGGAATGTTTGCCAGTCCCCGGCGCTCTGGTTCTTCTGACTGGAAGTCCATATGCTGAAGAGCATAGTCCACATCAGAGAGGGAGAGAGCTCACTGATCCGAAGGTTTAACTACCACTTTCTTCAACTTGAAAATACTTTTCAAAGGACGTATTTCTTTACTTATAGAAGGAGGTGGTTGCTTGGGTTGAGGGGACAGTTTAGTAGGCTTCTGATGATGGGCAGTGGTATATGGCTTAGATGGTAATCCCGTTGCCAAAGGCTTCCGAATGACTTCTGTTTCAAGTGTAGTGTTTCCCCCGCAGGTACAACGACAAGTGCATGTGCTCATACTTGAATCTGTGGTCTGAGTTTGTGTGGAGGCATCACACTTGCCGATTGGTGTGTTAAGGGCTGATCCAAAAGAAGTAGCAAAAACCAGAGGTTGCACAGCTTTAAAAGCTATTTTAGCTTCACAATAGGGTACACATCTCTAGACTTTCAACTCATGAATTTTCCTTTCCTCTTTGTAAACCTCACACTTTCTGCTCCACACTGGATGATCCCTGGAGCAGTTTAAACATTTCAGAGGAAGTGTACAAGAATTTCTGACTCATGAGCTGAGCCTCCACAATTGCCACATGTAGCCCTCCCATTACATCCCATAGTGGTATGGGCAAATCTTTGGCATTGGAAGCATCACATTGGGTTAGGAACAAACGCGTGAACCTCAAGACAGATAAAGCCTGTGAGGATATGTTTAGATAATTCTGGAGTACTAAATGTTAGAATAAACTTTGCAGATTTTTCCAATTTGTCACTGACTCCCCTCATATAGTTCTGTACTTCCATGACACCCATATTTTTCCATTCTTCATGTAACTCTGTGGGGTCCACCTCCATTATATCGGAGCAGGTAACCACGCCCTTACTAACGTTAAGGGTGTTATGCAACTTAGCCTCGACTGGGTAATCCCAGAAGCTTAGATACTTGGTTTGAATTAGCAGTTTCAACTAGAAGTGTTCCATTACAAAGTTGTCTGGCACTTTTTGAAGAGCCAGCAATACCTTCAAATGCCTCATGAATATATAAAGGGTAGAGCTTCTCAAAGGTTCCCCCTGTTCACTTGACTACAATGAAAGTGTTATGGCACACTAATGACCTGTTACTATGGTTCTGAGACTTTTTGGGAGGACTGACCAACCGAGCTCTCTTTGATGAGCCGGTGTGGGTACTACCTGACGGTACACCCGTCCCATCAGTAGTAGCAGTTTGTAGTAGTTTGATGAGACCGTTCCAGAGGGATTCCACGAGATGCTAGGGAAACAACTGTTGACCCAAGCAGAGCCCTGCATGCCTGATCAAGCCTTATACAACAGGGGGACAGCAGGCACCCTACAGGTTGCCCATTGGAGACTGTTTTACCTCAACAGCCATTCATCTCATCAGCAAGTAGCACACCTTAAGGCTGAGTGGTTTTTTATAGAGGTGTGTACCTTACTCGTGGTCCAGGCAGTGTAGCCGAAGTGCCCGTTCTCCGAAACAACATTCCACCGCTGCACTGCATGGTGGTTGCTGAACCATGCCTGGAGCTTACGGTAATGGAGGACCGATGGCGCTTATCAGTCCCCAGCTCAGGAACCCGGGGTCGCCAAACCCGTACCCAGCAACCGAATGCTGAGCCTGCACCACTCTGACAGAATTATAGGACAGAAGGAGAGTGGATGCTGTCCCTGCAACCACCACTCCTCTTTGAAATCCAAGTTTTTAAATTTGGTTATTTGTGAAATGCTGTTCCTATTCATCATCCCTGGGCTTCACAAAGATTATAGCCTCTCTTTAATAAATATACTAGGTTCCAGAAAGAAGAAGGATGTAGATCTTAAGTCCCCTGACGAAATGAATATCTTGAAGTAACAAATCTTCTCACACCATTAGATTTATTACTGAACACGTGAATATCTGGTATTTACATAGACTGTATGTCTTCAGAATGCCTTAATTCATGCTAGAACCATTATTAACCTGTCTAATAGATGAAATTAAAACCCAAAAGATTTTTCAGTTATAAAGTTTTTAAAACACAGTGCAAAAGAAATAGAAAATTTTGTGAACTGATGAAGATGTATAATGCACTTAGAACAAACTCTGCACACATTAACAAGTATGTCATAACTTACGACTGTTTCCGTAGCATTATCTCTTGTAACTGCTCCTGTGTTCTTTGGGCCAAACATGTCTTCATTTTTTCAAATTCTTTTGATCCTCCCTTGAAGGAAAGAGAAAACACGGAAATGTTTTGAAATATCCTCGAGCTACTTACATCTGGAAATACCTCAATTTTACATTATATTAAAATTTTATGAACTAAAAGTTTTATGGAACATAAAATGATAGGCAACATTAACTTCAGATCATATAGTAGAGTTGAACAAACCTGCATCTTTGAGCACATTTCTTGAAGCTCATTGTTAATAGATTCAACTCTAGAATGGTGTTCACTCATTGCCTGCAGTCTTTTCTGTAGTTCTGCTTCAAGAGTGCCCAATTCCTGGTGCTGTACACGTAAAAAACACACAATCTTCATTAGTAAATCAATCATTACATTGAGTTCTTTGAAATTTCCTATACACCAAATTCAATACATATTAATACTTGGAGAAAAAGCCATTTTTTTCAAAAATGATGAAATCATAAAAGACTGGTACATTACAAAAACAGTTACTGGGACATTCAGTATGCATCATTACTAGTAAATAATTTTGCACTGTGATAATATAATTTTCATTTGACATGTAAGACATTTCCAGGGGCAGATGTGGACTCTGACCACAATCTATTGGTTATGAACTGTAGATCAAAACTGAAGAAACTGCAAAAAGGCGGGAATTTAAGGAGATGGGACCTGGATAAACTGAAAGAACCAGGGGTTGTACAAAGTTTCAGGGAGAGCATAAGGGAACAGTTGACAGGAATGGGGGAAAGAAATACAGTAGAAAAAGAATGGGTAGCTTTGAGGGATGAAGTGGTGAAGGCAGCAGAAGAGCATGTAGATAAAAAGACAAGGGGTAGTAGAAATCCTTGGGTAACAGAAGAAATATTGAATTTAATTGATGAAAGGAGAAAATATAAAAATGCATAAATGAAGCAGGCAAAAAGGAATACAAACATCTCAAAAATGAGATCGACAGGAAGTGCAAAATTGCTGAGCAGGGATGGCTAGAGGATAAACGTAAGGATGTAGAGACTTATCTCACTAGGGTTAAGACAGATACTGCCTACAGGAAAATTAAAGAGACCTGTGGAGAAAAGAGAGCCACTTGTACGAATATCAAGAGCTCAGATGGAAACCCAGTTCTAAGCAAAGAAGGGAAAGCAGAAAGGTGGAAGGAGTATATAGAGGGTCTACACAAGAGCGATGTTCTTGAGGACAATATTATGGAAATGGAAGAGGATGTAGATGAAGATGAAATGGGAGATATGATACTGCGTGAAGAGTCTGACGGGGCACTGAAAGACCTGAGTCGCGACAAAGCTCCGGGAGTAGACCACATTCCATTAAGAACTACTGACAGCCTTGGGAGAGCCAGTCCTGACAAAACTCTACCATCTGGTGAGCAAGATGTATGAGGCAGGCGAAATACCCTCAGACTTCAAGAAGAATATAATAATTCCAATCCCAAAGAAAGCAGGTGTTGACAGATGTGAAAATTATCGAACTATCAGTTTAATAAGTCACAGTTGCAAAATACTAACACGAATTCTTTACAGACGAATGGAAAAACTAGTAGAAGCCGACCTCGGGGAAGATCAGTTTGGATTCCGTAGAAATATTGAAACACGTGAGGCAATACTGACACTACGACTTATCTTAGAAGCTAGATTAAGGAAAGGCAAACCTACATTCCTAGCATTTGTAGACTTAGAGAAAACTTTTGACAATGTTGACTGGAATACTCTCTTTCAAATTCTAAAGGTGGTAAGGGTAAAATACATGGAGCGAAAAGCTATTTACAATTTGTACAGGAACCAGATGGCAGTTAAGAGTCGAGGGACATGAAAGGTAAGCAGTGGTTGGGAAGGGAGTGAGACAGGGTTGTAGCCTCTCCCCGATGTTATTCAATCTGTATATTGAGCAAGCAGTAAAGGAAACAAAAGAAAAATTCGGAGTAGGTATTAAAATCCATGGAGAAGAAATACAAACTTTGAGATTTGCCGATGACATTGTAATTCTGTCAGAGACAGCAACGGACTTGGAAGAGCAGATGAATGTAATGGACCGTGTCTTGAAAAGAGGATATAAGATGAACATCAACAACAGCAAAACGAGGATAATGGAATGTAGTCGAATTAAGTCGGGTGATGCTGAGGGAATTAGATTAGGAAATGAGACACTTAAAGTAGTAAAGGAGTTTTGCTATTTGGGGAGCAAAATAACTGATGATGGTTGAAGTAGAGAGGATATAAAATGTAGACTGGCAATGGCAAGGAAAATGTTTCTGAAGAAGAAAAATTTGTTGACATCTAGTATATATTTAAATGTCAGGAAGTCGTTTCTGAAAGTATTTGTATGGAGTGTAGCCATGTATGGAAGTGAAACATGGACAATAAATAGTTTGAACAAGAAGAGAATAGAAGCTTTCAAAATGTGGTGCTACAGAAGAATGCTGAAGATTAGATGGGTAGATCACATAACTAATGAGCAGGTATTGAATAGGATTGGGGAGAAGAGAAGTTTCTGGAACAACTTGACTAGAAGAAGGGATCGGTTGGTAGGACATGTTCTGAGGCATCAAGGGATCACCAATTTAGCTTTGGAGGGCATCGTAGAGGGAGACCAAGAGATGAATCCACTAAGGAGATTCAGAAGGATGTAGGTTGCAGTAGGTACTGGGAAATGAAGAAGCTTGCACAGGATAGAGTAGCATGGAGAGATGCATCAAACCAGTCTCAGGACTGAAGACCACAACATCAACATGTTTTTAACTAAAAACAATTGTTTGTAAAGTAATGAATTGGTGCAAAGGTGGCTGCAGTAACAGGTCATAACACGAAAAGTAATAATCAAAAGCTGGAAAATGTATGAACATCAAATTATACAGTCCAAGCACTGGTTTTTTGGAAATGACATACTTTTTAACACACTGACTCAAAAAACATATAGAAATCTTGACATCTCACTGATCATCCACATAATCAGTGAGTCTATTTTCATAAATTTTTCTTGCTATTTCTGTATGATAGTTAAGCAGTAGTGAGCAGCAGTCTGTGACTGCTTGCTGATGATGCTGTCATGTCTAGGAAAGTGTCACCTTCGACTGGCTGTAGGAGGATACAGGATGACTTGGTTAGAATTTACAATTGGTGTGATGAATGGCAGCTTGATCTACATGTGGGAAAATGTAAGTTAATGCATATAAGTAGGAAAAACAATCCCGCAATGTTGGAATACAGCATTAGTGACGTGCGTCTTGATACAGTTACAGCAATTAAAATTTAGATGTAACACTTCAAAGTGACATGAAATAGAATAAGCCTGTAGGGTCAGTTGTAAGGAGGGAGCAATGCCAAATTCAGTTTACTAGGAGAATTTTAGGAAAGTATAGCTCATCTATATGGAAGACGACATACAGAACACTTGTGAGATCCATTCTTGGGCACTATTCGAATGTTTGGCATCCCCAGTAGGCAATATTAATGGAAAACTTCAAAGAAATTTAGAAGTGTGTTGCTAGATTTGTTACTGGTTGGCTAAATCAAAACACACACTGGGAAGACTCCATGCAGGGTGGCTTGTCGCTATTGAGTTCAGTTCTTAGTTGTCGTTAATGGGATCTGCAGTTCCACTAAGTCTGACTTTTATAATAGAAATGCTTCATGATTTATAATGAGAATCCTTGGGGGGGATGCTCTTTTCTCAGAACGCTACTGAAAAATATAACATCCATGATGTATGGAACTGACTGAGGTCAGCAACTGCATTATAAACATACGAAATAATTTTTACTGCTTCAGTCACTTTTTACTAATATTATGCAGTACGCTGCCAATCATCATGTACAGTTACAAGTATATTAATTGGAAATGTGATGAGGATTATTTGCTGGGTGTGTCACTCCAGTGAGGTAATGTACTGAAATTTAACCCTGTACAGAAGGTTTCATTTATCTTAGTGTAAATCTTGAATTGTGTGTTTAAATCACTTCATTATTGTCTTTATTTATAATTTTGCTGGAAACTTGTTTTTATGGCACACCGAACACAGTAATAAACACATCATAACTTAACATTGTCACATTTGGATGTTTACATTTCAAAAACTCTTAACTCCTATTGTTAAGATAGTACAAAGAATGAAAGTGCAATATTTTTCATTTAGACTTACTGACACACAGGAAAAATTTTAAATAGCACTATTATTTGGTATTTCTTTGTTATTCAGTTATGTTAAGACATTTTTTCTCAGTTAACTCTTTTACATTAATAACAGAAGCATTTCACATTGAAGAAATTTACTGTTACTTTCCAGCTTTGCATTTACCAACCTGTTACAACGTACTGTGTGACAAATGGAAATTTCTAGTTCTTAACACAAGTCGCTGGCATATGCACTTATCCGCCCCAATTACATCGCTCACACACAGTATCGTACACTCTAGGCCTCTACATATTGCTAGTAACTCCTACACCTTAGCCAATGTGGTTTGTGTCATTCAGCCCAAACAGTCGGAACTTCTGACTAAAGTTTCACTGAACACCAAATGCACACATATGAGACAACCTGGCAAGCTGTTGGTTGGAGAACACCGCTTGGTAAATAGACACTCAACAGTGATAACAACTATTACATTGTTTCATGCAACAAAAATATACTGGAAATTCACAAAACAAGTTGTAGGGAAAACTGCTAGTAGCATGATACCATTGAAAATGCTAAAAAATGGTTCAAATGGCTCTGAGCACTATGGGACTTCAACTTTGGAGGTCATCAGTCCCCTAGAACTTAGAAATACTTAAACCTAACTAACCTAAGGACATCACATACATCCATGCCCAAGGCAGGATTCGAACCTGCAACCATAGCGGTCACACAGTTCCAGGCTGTAGCGCCTAGAACTGCTCGGCCACCCCAGCCGGCTGAAAATGCTAAAAACAACCAGTAAATACTCTCAAATATTGTAAAAGGTATATAACAATTGCTTAAAATGTGAGACTTACGTATGTGTTAACAAGATCTCTAACGTACTCCAGAGTGGGTTCAGATGAATCAATCCCCAAACTAGCCCATGAGTCAGGGCTGGAAGAATTAGGAGTTGAGCTTTCAGCATCTGGCCATTGGTCCAACAGCTGAAACACACAACACAATGAAAGACACACAGGAAAAAGTTTTCAACTATTATTCTTACGTATTAAAACACAACACTTATGAATAAATGGACTCACTTAAAAATCCTATTTTCAGTGATGCCTACTTGTCCCTTCTAAATCTTTCCCTTTTCTTGAAATGTCTATCTTTGAAAACTGTTATCTACACTACTGGCCATTAAAATTGCTACACCGCGAGGATGACCTGCTACAGACGTGAAACTTAACCGACAGGAAGAAGATGCTGTGTTATGCAAGTGATTAGCTTTTCAGAGCATTCACACAAGGTTGGAGCCAGTGGCGACACCTACAACGTGCTGACATGAGGAAAGTTTCCAACCAATTTCTCATGCACAAACAGCAATTGACCGGCGTTGCCTGGTGAAACGTTGTTGTGATGCCTCGTGCAAGGAGGAGAAATGAGTACCATCATAATTCCGACTTTGATAAAGGTCGGATTGTAGCCTATTGGGATTGGGTTTATCGTATCGCGACACTGCTGCTTGCATTGCTCGAGATCCAATGACTGTTAGCAGAATATGGAATTGGTGGATTCAGGAGGGTAATACGGACTGCTGTGCTGGATCCCAATGGCCTGGTATCACTAGCAGTCGAGATGACAGGCATCTTATCCGCATGGCCGTAACAGATGGTGCAGCCACGTCTCGATCCCTGAGTCAACAGATGGGGAAGTTTGCAAGACAACAACCATCTGCACGAACAGTTCGATGATGTTTGCAGCAGCATGGACTATCAGCTCGGAGACCATGGCTGCGGTTACCCTTGATGCTGCATCACAGACAGGAGCACCTGCGATGGTGTACTCAATGACGAACCTGGGTGCACAAATGGCAAAACGTCATTTTTTTGGATGAATCCAGGTTCTGTTTACAGCATCATGATGGTCGCATCCATGTTTGGTGACATCACGGTGAACGCACATTGGAAGCGTGTATTCCTCATCGCCATATTGGTGTATCACCCGACATGTCTCCAGATCTCTCACCAATTGAAAACATCTGGTCAATGGTGGCCTAGCAGCTGGCTCATCACAATACGCCAGTCACATCTTGATGAACTGTGGTATCGTGATGAAGCTGCATGGGCAGCTGTACCTGTACACGCCATCCAAGATATGCCCAGGCATATCAAGGCCGTTATTATGGCCAGAGGTGGTTGTTCTGGGTACTGATTTCTCAGGATCTATGCACCCAAATTGCGTGAAAATGTAATTACATGTCAGTTCTAGTATAATATATTTGTCCAATGAATACCCATTTATCATCTACATTTCTTCTTGGTGTAGCAATTTTAATGGTCAGTAGTAATTCAGTCTCTGTATTCCCTTCACCATGTATTCATATCATCCCTTTGAATGCTCTTCCTGCATTCATTCTGCAATTTACATTTCTAATGCAACATGAAATTTAAAAGTATATTGCTACTTTGACTCACAGGCTGCTGTCATTCATTTCTCTGTTCTCCAATAAATCATCAAATAATGGATATAGACCTACAGATATTTGTTGTTAACAACGGCTTGTAAGGGAATGGAATGTCTCGAAAATGTCTTGTACGTTTGGTGCCCTGCAGGTTGTACAAATTTTAAATGTCACATTACATGTTCCCCGACAGTTTTTTCCAGAATGCAGTTAAATAATGTACATGAAATACTGTCACCTTTCGTCACCCCTGTATTGATCAGGGGTCTCTCTGAAAGTTTTCCTCTAAACTTTACATTGGATTTAGTGTTATACAGGGTGGCCTGCACCAACCTTTTGATCTTTTCATTAAGCCTTAGTTATCTTAGAATTTGAAAGATAGTTTCTGTCTACTGAGTCATACACTGTTTGGAAGTCTACAAAGGTAGCTGATTACATTCTGCCTGCCTCATTTGTTGCTGTATTGGATGGTGGTCTTGAGCTTTTCTATTTGTTCAACACAAAATCTCTATGCTCTGCAGCCTACTTGACATTCCCGTAACTCATGAAGTCCTGCAATCATTACATGTCATTCGAGGGTGTTAGAAAAGATTTTGTGTAAGACTACAGGAACAATATGCCTCTCTAGTTACCAGAGTCTTTTTTGCTTCCTTTTTTTTTGAGCTGGGTGGATAATGGCCACGATCCAGTCATCTGGAAGTTTCTTGCTAGCCCGTATGTTCAGGAATGTTGTATGTTAATGGTTATGGCAGTTTGTGTTATGTATTGTTTTACTTTTGTTGTAACTGATATTCAGACCTACTTTTAAGATTGCTCTGTAAGTTCTTCCATTAAATGGTGAAGTTTGTCTGTACTAGATGCAAACAATACGTTATCTTCAGCAGAAAGGAGAGGGTTTGGATATATTACATTAACATATATTCCTTCTTTGTTTTCCCAGGGGTCTGAAAATTTCTTCTAGGTGGTGGTGGTGGTGGTGGTGGTGGTGGTGGTGGTGGTGGTTGTTAGTGTTTAACGTCCTGTTGACAACGAGGTCATTAAAGATGGAGCGCAAGCTCGGGTTAGGGAAGGATTGGGAAGGAAATCGGCCGTGCCCTTTCAAAGGAACCATCCCGGCATGTGCCTGAAACGATTTAGGGAAATCACGGAAAACCTAAATCAGGATGGCTGGAGACGGGATTGAACCGTCGTCCTCCCGAATGCGAGTCCAGTGTGCTAACCACTGCGCCACCTCACTCGGTTTTCTTCTAGGACTGCTGAGATTAGTCTTGATGATACATGCATGCCTGTCTGAAGGAACAGACACTGTCACTAATGATCACAGCTGTGGTAAATATTATTACATATGTCTGTATTTGATGAAGTATCAAATGCAGTTCACAGCACTTCTGCTGTAGAATTTTTAGAGAGGTAAATAATGCAACTGTGTTGTTTATCAAAGAGTGTTTTTGTAAAATGTGAAATAAATGAAATGTTCAGTGCAGTATTTAACTTTTTCAACAGAAAGCAAGTATCTACATCTACATCTACATCTACATCCATACTCCACAAGCCACTTGACGGTGTGTGGCGGAGGGTACCCTGAATACCTCTATCAGTTCTCCCTTCTATTCCAGTCTCATATTGTTCATGGAAAGAAAGATTGTCGGTATGCCTCTGTGTGGGCTGTAATCTCTCTGATTTTATCCTCATGGTCTCTTCGCGAGATATACGTAGGAGTGGGCAATATACTGCTCGACTCCTTGGTGAAGGTATGTTCTCGAAACTTCAGGCCACATACAGTGTTTTGAGATAAAGTTTTGCAGGAATGGATACGTCAAAAAATATTAAACTGATAATTGGAGAAATGGATTGGCCAGTTTGCAAAAGAAGTGACTTACTGGATTACCATGAAGGTGCACTGGATGTCACTAATAAAAGATTAGTGAAGCTGAAACCACTGAAAGGCAGTGCAAGAGATCTACAAGCCAAAAAGCACAAGGAACATTTCAATTTGTATTAAAAGGCAAACAGTTATGCAAAGTGTATGATAACTAGTGCAATTATTGATGAAGTGTATCAAGAGGTAATGGACAAGGAAACAGCTAGTGATAGCGATAGCTTAAAGCAGAAGTCTGAAGTCTCATCGAAGGATCAATTGTTCAAAATCTGTATAGACTTTTTCTCCTTTTGCTGGAAACTGGGTGAAGATGTTCCACCCACACAAAGCAAAACTTAAAAGTTTTTTGGAAGGAGTTGAACAGTGGACTTAAAGCTGAAAATGAATATGTTTTACCAGATCTTACGTTAACAAGAATGAGAAAAGGACATTTGATGAACTGATAGCACAGTTATGTATGTTTACAAGGAATTTTATGAAGAATCTGAACAGTGGCAAAATGCCAAAGGAAGCATTAATGGTAAATGTAAGTAACCAAAAACCAGATGGAAATAGCAAGTTCATTGAAAATGAGTCCAGAAAAAGTGGTGCTTTTCATTGTAAATGAAAGGGTCATTGGGCGGAGGACTCAAAACAGTGGATTTCTGACAGGACACCAAATAAAAATCAAAACAGAAGCCAGGAAAGTTGTGCAGCTGCTAATGCTGTGATAATATCTGTCTGTGCAGAAGCCTATTAACTTGAAGCAGGTTCAGCAACATAGTGGGTTGACATTGTAGCTACAAGGTGTGTAACAAACTGTTCACAGCATTTTACTGACTTTCTTAAATCTGACAGACTAAGTGGTGTAAAGACAGCAGGAAAACAAACTATAATAGCAGTGGGGAAAAAGCAGTATTCAGTCATCATCTCTGACAGACAGGGAGGAAATGAGGCTGTTGGATGTGCGGCAAGTTCCACATCAATCCAGAAACTTGGTTGCAGTGTTAGCTGTTCATGACTGAAATCATAAAAGTGAATTTAAGTCATCAGCAGGGGAGTGTTGGCTTAAAATTGATGATACAATAGTGTTACATGGGACCTGGGAGCCATTTGGAATCTTGTACAAGGCAGACATTTAATCATCTTTGCCTAAAGAAATTTCTATAGTAAATGCCATTGAAAAGACTTCATTACTTCAGCAGATCACAGCCATTTAGTCAGAGATGTAAAACAACCAAACCAAGTGAACTGATGTCAGCTAATGACCTTTTAATGACTCTTTCCAGAAGAAGACTATATGGCTGTGTTCAAACACAGCTACACAGAATTTTTGCATTACTATATCATAAGGCAGAAGCCTGATGCTAATAATGCTTTCACATATGTTCTTCAACATTCAAAGACACTGTGTGTTCGAACCCAAGAACACTGTAACTTTATTACTTGAAGAGACATAAACACATGAAAGACAAAGTACACACAACAGAGAACACCCAAGTGCCCAGCAGAGCCTTGCACTCTGGCCTATATAGTCATTAGTTTTCACAGGAGCACAGTTGGCAAACTGCACACAACTGCTCGTACTAGTAGACCAGATGGTCTCTAGTGGCCGAATCAAGCACAAACTCCACACGTGAACTATGAAGCAGCAGCCCTGGGTCATACAGTCAAAGAGCTGCTAAGTGACAATGGTGGAGAATTCAACAGTAAAAAAAGTTCAGAACATAGTGCATGCAGAAGATGTTACTCAGAGGCTGGCGGCACCCTGCACACCACAGCAAAATGGTGGGGTGAGCATGAGATGCGAATTATAATTGAAATGGAAAGAACCTTAAGTAATCAAATAAAGAAATTAATTTTCCAGCAGACATGTGGGCAAAATTGGTTGGAGAATCAGCATACACTCTAATCTGAACTGCAAAACCATCTCTGGAAGGTATTAGTCCTTTTGAGTTGTGGTTAGATATGAAGCCGAGAATAAAACATTTACGTATAACAGGCACTACATGCTGTGCCCACATCACTACATGCTGTGCCCACATCCCAGTCCAAAGAAGACTTCTAATTGATAAGAAAGGTGTCAGGGGTTACCTCATGGGGTATGATGACAATGGGCATTACAGAATCTGGGTGAAAGAAGAAAACAAAGTCATTTTCAGTAGATGTGTAATCTTCTATGAAAAGCCCGCAAAATGTGAAGAACAAGTCAAATTACTGTTGAAGGATGTTGAAGAAAGTAATCAGGGAAAGTATGCAGCTCAAGAAGAAAAGAACAAAAAACTATGCCCAGTTGTTGGAAAAAAGCACGGTCACACCCTTCTACATGAAGGGTACTTGAAGTGCTCCACAAAACTACTGTCCAATATCCTAGACATCGATTTGTTGTAGAATCTTGAAACATACTCTACACTCAAACACAGTAAGGTATCTTGAACAGAATGACCTCCTCAGTGCCAACCAACATGGATTTTGAAAACATTGACCACATGGCACCTAACTCGCACTTTTCTCACATGATGTACTGAAAGCTTCGAAACAAGACAGTGAGGTAGAAGATGTATTTGTTGATTTCCAAAAAGCATTTGACTCAGTAGCACACCAATGCTTATTGTCAGAAGTACAATCATATGGGGTATCGAGTGAAATTTGTGACTAGATTGAGGACTTTTTGGTAGGGAGGACACAGCTTGTTATCTTGGATGGAGAGTTATTGTCAGATGTAGAAGTAACTTCAGGTATACCCCTGGAAAGCGTGTTGGGACCCTTGCCATTCAAGTTGTATATTAATAACATTGCAGACAATATTAATAGTAAAATCAGGCTTTTTCCAGATGATGCAGTTATCTATAATGAAGTACTATCTGGAAGAAGCTGCATACATATTCAGTCACATCTTGACAAGATTTCAAAGTGGTGCAGAAATTGGTAACTTGTTTTAAATTTTCATAAATGTAATATTGTGCACCTTACAAAACGAAAAAACATAGTATCCTATGACTAATATCAGTGAGTCACTGCTGGAATTGGCCAACTCATACAAATACCTCGGTGTAACACTTTGTATGCATATAAAATTCCGTAGGCTCAGTCGCGGGTAGTGCAGGTGGTAGACTTCGGTTTATTGTACAACAACCTGTCTCTTGTCAGTAGTACATATCCTACTGAGTGGAAGCAAAGTTTAATTCAACCTGTACCCAAGACTGACAACCCACAGTCACCGGGTGACTACAGGCCTATCAGCATACTACCTGCAATATCTAAAGCCCTAGAATACGTCGTCCATGAACAGCTGACGGATTACCTCAAAACTCATTACCTCAAAACTCATAACACCCATGATAAATATCAGTCAGGCTTCCAAAAGCACCATAGTACAGCAACTGCATTAATCAAAGTAACTGATGACATTAAACATGCTATGGACAGACGTGAAGCTACCATCCAAACACTGCTTGACTTTAGCAAGGCTTTTGATACAGTTGACTTTGATATATTACTAATTAAAATGGAACAGCTGAATTTCTCAAACAGCACAATACACTGGTTCAACAGCTACCTCAAAAACAGAAGTCTACAAGCCATTTGTGGGTCAGAGAAGTCATCATGGAAAAAGTGCGCTCTGCAATTCCCCAAGGCTCCGTCCTTGGTCTCAGTGTACATCAACGATATTTCTTCAGTGATTCACTCCTGAAACTACCATCTATTTGCCGACAACATCTAACTGTACATAACTGCAAGCCCCAAGAACATCGCTGATGCAGTAGCGAGTATGAATGCAGATCTTTGCTCTGTTTCTCGATGGGCACAGAACCTAGGTCTGAAACTAAACCCCAAGAAATCTTTCATGAAACAGTCCCTCAAATACTCCTCAATGGTACCCAACTACCATACCAAAAAAAACAGTAAAAGACCTTGGAATAATCTTAGATGAAAACCTAAACTGGAAAGAACAAACAGTCACAGCTTGCCAGAAATCGCTCTCCTCCCTACATGCAATCCAAAAATTTAGAAAAATATTTCCAACCCATGTTAAACAAAAATTAGTCCAAACACTATTATTGCCTAATCTTTACTACTGTGATGTAGTTCAACACGGCACAAATAGTGAGAAGTCGAGATGCCTCGAGCTAGTGATGAATGCTTGCGTTAGATACATGTGCAATATACGGTTGTATGATCATATCAGTCCTTCATACTCCCAGCTAGGTCGGATACACCCAAATAAGGCACACGGTCTCCACACGATGTGCTTACTTCATCGATTTCTTAGTCACTGGTGACCCCAATACTTATCTTCTCACATTAAACACCTATCATCATTCCACAACCCAATACCAGATCGGACACGTCTACATCTACATCTACATCTACATTTATACTCCGCAAGCCACCCAACGGTGAGTGGCAGAGGGCACTTTACGTGCCACTGTCATTACCTCCCTTTCCTGTTCCAGTCGCGTATGGTTCGCGGGAAGAACGACTGCTGGAAAGCCTCCGTGCACACTTGAATCTCTCTAATTTTACATTTGTGGCCTCCATGGGAGGTATAAGTAGGGGGAAGCAATATATTCAAAACCTCATTCAGAAACGCATCCTCCCGAAACCTGGACAGCAAGCTACACCGCGATGCCGAGTGCCTCTCTTGCAGAGTCTGCCACTTGAGTTTGGTAAACATCTCCATAATGCTATCACGCTTACCAAATAAACCTGTGACGAAACGCGCTGCTCTTCTTTAGATCTTCTCTATCTCCTCCATCAACCCGACCTGGTACGGATCCCACACTGATGAGCAATACTCAAGTATAGGTCGAACGAGTGTTTTGTAAGCCACCTCCTTTGTTGATGGACTACATTTTCTAAGGACTCTCCCAATGAATCTCAACCTGGCACCTGCCTTACCAACAATTAATTTTATATGATCATTCCACTTCAAATCGTTCCGCACGCACACTCCCAGATATTTTACAGAAGTAACTGCTACCAGTGTTTGTTCCGCTATCATATAGTCATACAATAAAGGATCCTTCTTTCTATGTATTCGCAATACATTACATTTGTCTATGTTAAGGGTCAGTTGCCACTCCCTGCACCAAGTGCCTATCCGCTGCAGATCTTCCTGCATTTCGCTGCAATTTTCTAATGCTGCAACTTCTCTGTATACTACAGCATCATCTGCGAAAAGCCGCATGGAACTTCCGACACTATCTACTAGGTCATTTACATATATTGTGAAAAGCAATGGTCCCATAACACTCCCCTGTGGCACGCCAGAGGTTACTTTAATGACTGTAGACGTCTCTCCATTGAGAACAATATGCTGTGTTCTGTTTGCTAAAAACTCTTCAATCCAGTCACACAGGTGGTCTGATATTCTGTAAGCTCTTACTTTGTTTATATGCGAATGGAACAGGAAGAAGCATTAATAACTGGTACAATGGGATGTACACTCTGTAATGCACCTCACAGTGGTTTGCACAGTATAGAAGTAGAAGTTGAGGGAAACTCCAACAAAGAAGAGTCTGAAGAATCAGAGACCAAAGACAAAAGTGTTGATACCAGAGGAAAGAAACTCTTTATCCAGCCTCATCACAGCTGCATAGTGGTTTGACATTGATTCTTGTATAGAGAATTAGAAGAATTAATATTTATGCAACAGCCAGAACGGTACAATGATGGCATAGTGAGAGTTTGAAAATTAAGGTGAAGTATGTGTGGACTTCAGCAAGTGCGGAACTGTATCGAATGGCTTCCGGAAATCAAGGAAAATGGTATCTACCTGGGAGCCTGTATCTAATATTTTCTGGGTCTCATGAACAAATAAAGTGAGTTGGGTCTCACACGATCACTGTCTCCGCAATCCATGTTGATTCCTACAGAGTAGATTCTGGGTTTCGAGAAACGACATGATACATGAGCAAAAAACATGTTCTAAAATTCTACAACAGATCGACGTCAGAGATATAGGTCTATAGTTTTGTGCATCTGCTCAACGACCCTTCTTGAAGATTGAGACTACCTGTGCTCTTTTCCAAACATTTGGAACCTTCCGTTCCTCTAGAGACTTGCGGTACACGGCTGTTAGAAGGGGGCAAGTTCTTTCGCGTACTCTGTGTGGAATCGAATTGGTATCCCGTCAGGTCCAGTGGACTCTCCTCTGTTGGGTGATTTCAGTTGCTTTTCTATTCCTTGGACACTTATTTCGATGTCAGCCATTTTTTTGTTCATGCGAGGACTTCGAGAAGGAACTGCAGTGCGGTCTTCCTCTGTGAAACAGCTGTGGGAAAAGGTGTTTAGTATTTCAGCTTTATGCGTGTCATCCTCTGTTTCAATGCCATCATCATCCCGGAGTGTCTGGATATGCTGTTTTGAGCCACTTACTGATTTAACGTAAGACCAGAACTTCCTAGGATTTTCTGTCAAGTCAGTACATAGAATTTTACTTTCGAATTCACTGAATGCTTCACGCATAGCCCTTCTTATGCTAACTTTGACATTGTTTAGCTTCTGTTTGTCTGAGAGGTTTTGGCTGCGTTTAAACTTGCAGTGAAGCTCTCTTTGCTTTCACAGTAGTTTCCTAACTTTGTTGTTGAACCACGGTGGGTTTTTCCCGTCCCTCACAGTTTTACTCGGCACGTATCTGTCTAAACCACATTTCACGATTGCCTTGAACTTTTTCCATAAACACTCAACATTGTCAGTGTCGGAACAGAAATTTTCGTTTTGATCTGTTAGGTAGTCTGAAATCTGACTTCTATTACTCTTGCTAAAAAGATAAACCTTCCTCCCTTTTTTTATATTCCCATTCACTTCCATATTCAGGGATGCTGCAACAGCCTTATGATCACCGATTCCCTGTTCTGCGCATTTGGCTGTACCTTTACATAACACAAAATCTTTCTCCGTGTCATTCTCCATCTCAGCCATACGACTATGGAATGCGCTTCCCTTATCCAGAACCACTCAACATTCAAGAGGGAACTCAAAACTTACATATTAGGGACGGTATAGCCACCATTGTTGTGCCCCTCTCATCTCTTTCTTTCTCCTATCCATCATAGCTTCGAATTTTACCGTTCTATTTCTCTTCCTCTAACCTATATCTCTTTCACCCCATTCTATCGTCTTATGTCTCTGCTCGATGAGAATAACTCACAAGCTGCAAGAACATAACGAGAAAATTCCCAACTAGCAATAGGACTGACATATTATTATTATTATTATTATTATTATTGATTGTTATAATTATTTTTTGATCCTTATAATTTTCCTTGTACTACTGTTATAATCTCTATTTTTTTCTTTAACATTAACACTGCATAACCCATGATGAGTCCATAATGTTCTGTACAAACTGAATTTCGTTCAATCTGAGTATGCCTGGTTAGGTTTAAGAGAGGGCCTGAAGGCCCTAATCTTGCCAGGTAAAATAAATGCATAAATAAATAAATAAATAAAATACTGGGGAACTGCAATCACTCTACAAAGGAGATTGCTTACAAATCATTCGTGTAACCCTACCTAGAATACTGCTCAAGTGTGTGGGACCCTTACCAGACAGAACTAACAGGGGATATTGAACATACACAGAGAAGGGCAACACCAATGATCAGATACAGAGAAGGGCAGCACCAATGATCAGAGGTTTGTTTAACCTATGGGAGAGTGTCACAGAGATACTGAAGGAATTGAACTGGAAGATAGATGTAAATTATCCTGAGAAAGCCTGTTAACCAAGTTTCAAGAACTGGCTTTAAATGATTACTCTAGGAATATACTGCGATCCCCTATTTATTGCTCACATAGGGATTGTGAGTATAAGATTAGAATAATTACTGCATGCAAAGAGACATTCAAAGAATCGTTCTTCCCATGGTCCATACGTGAATGGAACAGGAAGAAACATTAATAACTGGTACAATGGGATGTACTCTCTGTAATGCACCTCACAGTGGTTTGCACAGTATAGAAGTAGAAGTTGAGGGAAACTCCAACAAAGAAGAGTCTGAAGAATCAGAGACCAAAGACAAAAGTGTTGATACCAGAGGAAAGAAACTCTTTATCCAGCCTCATCAACAGCTGCATAGTGGTTTGACATTGATTCTTGTATAGAGGATTAGAAGAATTAATATTTATGCAACAGCCAGAAGGGTACAATGATAGCATAGTGAGAGTTTGAAAATTAAGGTGAAGTATGTGTGGACTTCAGCAAGCCCCAAGATGTTGGAGTAAACATTTTGGGGCATTTCTTTTGACAGCAGGTTTCAACACAAGTCACGCAGGTACTTGTTTATATATCAGAGAAGAAGGTGACAAGAAACTGTTGGAATTTTTATGAATATGATGGGTTAGTTATGGTGAGTTATCAGCAGGAGGTCAGAAAGTTTGTTGATGAGTTGAAGGCTGAATTTGAGATCACCATGAAACCAGCATTGTATTTCCTCAACAGTGTAGTCAAGATAAGTCAGAAAGCCTGTCCAAAGAAGATTCTGGAGTATTTCAGTTTTCAAGAGTGCAAACCCCATCTCAACACCAACTGTAAAGAAAACAGACACATCACAAGCAGAAAGAAAGAATACAGAGAAGTGCAACTTTCCATGTCAACAAGCAGCTGCAGCACTGATGTACCTGATGCTAGGAATGAGAGCTGACCTGGCTTACAGTGTAAGCTTCCTGTCTCAAACTCTTGACTTGGCATCAACAGATGATATATTACGACTGAAGTACTCTGGTATGTAGCATGCACATGTGATGTAAGCCTAATGTTCCATCAAAATTTATGCAATGGCATATTAGACTGCTACAGTGATGTAGACTTTGG
Organism: Schistocerca serialis cubense; assembly: GCF_023864345.2. Classification (NCBI taxonomy): domain Eukaryota; kingdom Metazoa; phylum Arthropoda; class Insecta; order Orthoptera; family Acrididae; genus Schistocerca; species Schistocerca serialis. Next base: position 120,327,225 of record NC_064638.1, on the reverse strand, counting down.
AGGATGCAACAACACTAGGCGGTCAACATCTGGTGTAGTTATTAAACGTGCAGGTGGAGCCATCTCCTGGCTCAGCGAGAGATGGCAAATGTCTGCCACTTATACAACAGAAGCAAAACTGGTAACTGTAACAGAAGCTGTTAAAGAGATAATCAGTTAGCAGATGTACTGCCAAGCAAATCCAACAGTGTTAGTTCTATGTCATAAAATGGGTCTTTCATGTTGATGAGTTTCAGATTTCCTTCATTTTTTCTTAATTAAGCAAGGGAAAGTTTTACAGTCGCATACATCTATATTTAAGTACAAAAGATAGTTGACAGTACTTCTGCTGTAGAGTCTTTGGAGAGAAAAGTAACATAACCATGTTATTTATCAAAGTGTGTCTTTGTACAATGTGAAATAACAAAATGTTCAATGCTGTAGTTAAATCTTTCAACCTAAAACAAGTAAATGTAACACTGGAACTCGAAACTGGATTTCCTGCTCATCATGAGCGGTTGTCTTAACCACTTCAGCTATCCGAGCATGCCTCCAGGACTGATCCAAACATCTGTATGCCATGAATTCACAATCCTTATGTTCGCACAAATTGTAATTCCCACAGTGGGAGACAAATATTATATTGTCATTTTTGCCCATTGAGGTATGAATACAGTGGGAGACAAATATTATATTGTCATTTTTGCCCATTTAGGTATGAATACATCATTAATGGTTACAATGTCTGTGTTCATACAGTTTCTGTATCTTCACAATACAATGTCCTTCAGACATGCATACATGTTCCCAAACTTCAATAAGTCACACAGTCACATCCCTTGCACTCACACAAGCAGGAAATTCAGGTTTGAGTACTGGTTTGGCACAAATTTTCATTTGTCACAAACAGATGATTTCAATGTATAGTTTGAATATGGAAATCAATTTAGTACTGTATGCATGTCTGAAGAACACTGTATTGTGAACATAGAGATGTTTATACATAAACATGGACACTGAAACAATCAATGATGTACCCCTGACTTGATGGTTTAAAATGATTATATAATACTTGTCTCCCTGTGTGGTAATCATGCGCTGTGTGAGTATAAGGGTTGTGACAGTGTGACATATGGAAATCTGGATCGATCCTGGAGGCATACTCAGATAGCCAAAGTGGTTAAGGTGACTGCTTGCAATAAGTGAGAAATCGGAGTTCCAGTCTTGGTTCAGCACAATTTTCAATTGTCATGAACAGCTGACATCAACATACAGTAGAAATATGCGAATCCATTCCGTACTAGTAATAACTTACGTTGAATCGAGTCTTGTTCCTCAAGGGCTGTTTATAGTGATTTTATAGAAACTGAGTCAGAAGCTATGTCAAAAGCAATGAACCCCAAACAAGTCATAACTCATACTCATTGTTCTGTTCTAAAATTGCTTTCACTTGCTGCAAATGATCCACTGTGCTATATCTACTTCTAAAGCCATTTTGTTCATTTGACTGATTAAAATCTAATGTGTTCTTCTTTGAGGCTCGTAATATATATTGTGAACATATTGTATATTACAGAGAGGAGGCCCTTGGATCTATAGCCATTTATATCTTTACCATCTGCTTTCTTGTAAAGTGGAATAATTATAGCAATATCACAACTCTCTGTGATTGTCCGTAAACAATTTTGTGAGCTTCTTTTGTATTATTTTAACCATTTGTACTGAAATACTATTATCTTCATGTGATTTTTCTTTTTTGTACCTTGGATGGTTCTACACACCTCACCTGGCATTGCGTACAGAATGTCATCATTTACTTTCTATGTTTCTGACACTTCTCTTTACCTCTAAAAATACAGAATTAAAAAAAAAAAAACCTACAGATCCTTGTACAATTTTCTCTTTATTGTTTGTTGCTGTGCTTTCTGTCATTTCAATTGATCAACTGAGTAGCCAACGTAAGATTCTGTTTAATTTTTTCCATGCCCTTACTTTTTCTTTCAACTATCTCTCTTAGCTAATTTTGACTGTATCTTGGCACATCCTCTCAAATATATTTTGTGATTGTATTATGAAAAGGAAAGTTGCTACTCACCATATAGCGGAGATGATGAGTCGCAGATAAGCACAACGAGAAGACTCTCACAATTAAAGCTTTCGACCGTAGGCCTTCGTCAACAATACACACACACACACACACACACACACACACACACACACACACACACACACACACACACACACACACACGAGACTGAAACCACACTGCAGAGTGGTGGTTTCAGTTGCCTGAGGCTGCGAGACTGCAATCGTGTGTGTGTGTGTGTGTGTGTGTTGTCTATTGTTGATGAAGGCCAACGGCCTACAGCTTTAATTATGAGAGTCTTTTCGTTGGGCCTATCTGCGACTCAGCATCTCTGCCATATGGTGAGTAGCAAGTTTCCTTTTCATAATATTGTTAGATTCCATCCTGGATTTTCCATTGTTTGATATTTTGTGATAGTTTTGTTTAATTCAGCATGTTCTGTCATGACGCTATTAGTGTCCATCTGAAACAATTACCTTCTCTTTAATACTTACCTCATTCCATTTAGGACATTCCTTTCTTCTGCTTTTACTGCACATGTGACGTATTTCACCAACTGCTTAAGAACCTTTGTTATGTAGCTACTTTCACACTCTCTGTCTGTATAAACTTTCTTTTGCAAGATGTTGAAGCTGATAATTAAATAAGTCTTTTTCTTCCTAGATTTGAAACTATTTTTCTTCTGCATCTTATGAGGTTAAGATTATTTGCAATTGAAAAGTAGTTTACAACCATCACAACATGTACAATTTATTTGTTTTCCTATAAAATGTTGTCAATTTCAGTTTTATTTTCATCTGCTATTTTCCATGTACATTATCATTTTGTTTACTTATTTAAGTATGTGTAGTGGACAAACTAGTTGTGGCTCTCTGAGAATTCTTGTAATGTACAATTTCTGTCACTTCTGGTATCAAAATCAAAGTTTAGATTCCTCCTTTAGTTTCTATACTGCTGTTGCATTAAAATCTCCCACTCACACCTACACTTCCACGCAGTGCCTCTCCAAATGACATTTGGTCCAGCACTTCAACAGCCAGGTTACTGCATTTAGAGGGTGGCTGCATTTTCTAGCAGAAGACAGTGTGCACAGCATTGAAATGTGTGGAACAAACACAAGAAAGGTTGTATAGCTGAAAGAATATGAGGTGAAATTCAACTGAGTTTTGTGCCATATGCCACATGACTCTACTGGATTTGCACCTCATTAAATATCATGAAAAGAAATAGTATACCGGATTTTCCTCACCAAGATTAATCTTTAGACAACAAACTCTTACTGAGAGAGCAAATCTCAGAAACATCTAGAAAATCAGCGCATGATCAGTTGGCCCATCTTATTGTGTAGGACAGTGGTCGGCAACTGGCGGACTGCAGTCCATGTCAGGACTGCAGAAGGTCAAAACTGGTCTGCCAAAAATATTTTTAAAGTATAAATTATGTACTCATTCCAGCCTGAGATGCTGGAGTTGGTGGTCATGTGTGCATGACGTGTGCATGACGTGTGCTTGCTTTTGTCTCTCTCTCTCTCTCTCTCTCTCTCTCTCTCTCTCTCTCTATCTCCCCCCTGCCCCTGCTGACGAAGATTGTGGCTGAAAGCTATATGTGATTGTCTTTCAATCGTGCCTGTCTGCAGCTTGATGTGTCGTCTTTACAGTAAGTAGCAATCTATCTTTTCCTACATTGTTTAATTACATACTCAAGTTATTGAAGAAAATATTTTTCTGTAACTAACAGTTCATTTGAGCACCACCCTTGCAATTTTTTCTAGTAGTGTACAATTAACAGCCAAATAATTGGAATTCTTAATGGTTAGTTATAGGTAGATTAAATACACAGTTGCTATGCTGAGGGAGCAAGCTGGCCGGCCTGTACAGCACGTTATGTCGATCCACATAAGAGCTCTGCACACACAAATGCAACAAAACAATTTTATTTAATGAACAAGGATTTTATAAATCGATTTCAGACTCTGGCAACCTCTGAAATCTCTCTTAAATCAGAGACGGCATATTCATTTAAACACCATTTTTTGTACTAGCTTCAGTGAGTTCATTCGGTGGCAGTGATCTTTGGCAACAAAGTGCCTCATTTGCAGAGCGGCTCCTTCGCAGTGAGGCTCCTTTGGTGTGCGGCAGCATACACTTTGATATGGAAGTAGCTCCTTTGTAGTGCCACAGCATGTGCTGTGTGCCGGGTGTCAGTATTTTGATACAGAATGAGTCTAAATAAGTGCACAAATTTTATTGCCACTTCCTCACTAGTTGCTGCAATCTCATATGAAGCATTTCATTAATATCCAGGTGTGTAACATTTCCTTTGTGTTGATATGGATCCTAAAAAGCAATAAAGTTGTTAGTGAAAACAGGAAGTTTTTGACTGAGTGGACTGAAGAATATCATTGTATGGTGAATGTTAGGCCTCGAGCTGTTCCAGTTTGCCTCATATGCAACAAAACTGTCACTCTTGTGGAAAGTGCCAATTTAAAGTGACACTATGAAACAACTCATCCGCAGCACCATACAAACTTTCATCTAGATAGTAACACTTGTCAAGATAAACTACAGGCATATCTAGCTTCTAACAAAAAAGCATGGCTTTCTCAGCTTTCTTTATGAGTGTGTGCGAAAAATCTGCAGAAGCACCAATGAATATGTGTTGGACACTTAATAAACACCAGAAGCCATTTCCAGACTGTGATATAGTAAAAAAGTGTCTGCTGGAAGTGGCCGTGGCATTTTATGAAGAGAAAAAGTATGTTGTTGCCACAACTCAAGGTATTCCATTGTCAGCAAGAAGTAATACAAGAAGAACTGAAATTATTGACACCAAAAGTAGTTTACTTGAACTTATACAGAAGGCACCTTGCTGTGGAACAGCACTAGATAAATCATGCAACATTGTTGCTGAAGAACAAACATCCATTTTCTGACTGGGCTCTAATATGATCGGAAAGAAAAAGGACTAGTAAAGAGAATCAAAGATAAGAATGCTGGGCTACTATCTTTTCATTTCATAATTCACCAGACTATCCTTTTTGGAAAACTTAGTGTGACTCTGAAAGAAGTAATGGACAGTTTGATCAAGTTGATTAATTTTATGAGATCTCATTCTGCTCTTCAGCACAGACAGTTAGAGAGTTTCTTTCCGAGTGTGATTTAGCACATTCTGATTTACTGCAGAACAACAATGTTCACTGGCTAAGTAAAGGTCAAATGATTGAACATTTGTGGCAAATAAAAGAAGTAACATGCTTATTAGAAAATGTGGATTCACAAGAAGTGGAAAACCATTTGGAGTTCTTACCAAACGAATGCAGTATGCTAGCTGTGGCTTTCTTGACAGACATTCTGAAACATTTCAATGTGCTCAATACTGAGCTACAAGGAAATGGGATACTAATATGTGGACGGATACAAAGTGTATCTTCTTTCCATCGCAAGCTGGATGTCTTTGAAAAAAGACATACCAAGTCAAGAATTTCTTCATTTTTTCAACAATTTTTGAATATAAAAATAATTCTAAAATGAACATTTCAGTATTCTCAAATTTTATGTCAGCTTTTAAGAAGGAATTTGCAGCAAGATTCTAAGACTTTTCATAGATAGAGAAGCTGCACAATTCTTAAAATCATCTTTTGAAGTTTCTCCTGTGGCAGAATGGATGGATGTGGCTGCAAAGCTGTTCTGTCTTTCAAAGCCTTTACTCCAAATGAAGATAACAGACTTGCAGGAAGATATTTCCTTGCAGATGTGTAAAACTGCAACTGCTGAGGAATTTTGGAATAAACATATCCCAGAAAAATATGAAAATGGCAAAAATAATTAGCCATATACCTGGCTACTATGTTTGGATCCACATATATTTGTGAAATTTCATTTCAAAAATGATTTTTATTTTTGAAGAACAAGTATCACTCAGGATCAATGGCTGCCCACCTGAAAGACACTATTCACATAAACTGATCCCTACATGAACCTAACACTAAGAAACTGACTCGAGACTGCAAATGTAATTTCTCCCAATGATTTTTTATTACAAATATTCCTATCTACCGTACTTCATATTTTTTGTGAGTGAAAATAAAAATGAAAAAGAGTGATGAACATAAGTTTTTCTGGATTTTTTAATACAAATATGCCTATCTATTGCATTTCACATTAGTTTGAGAGTGAAAATAAAAATAAAAATTAGCAAAAATTAAAATAAAACATTAGCAAAGAATAAGAGGTCTTACGGACTTTGATAAAAATTTTCAAAAGTATCTGGATCCATCTAAAATTACAAGAGCTGCATCAAACCAGTATCTGGACTGAAGACCACAACAACAACAACCATCTAAAATTACCCTGGTATAGAATGGCTAATGATCTGGCAATATGTTCAATGATGAATAATAAAAATTATTTTGTAAAATAGAGCCACAAGGAATGACTGTGCTTCTCATGATTAGTTTCGTTCATTTCCAGTTTTGTGTTTTTCTTCTATATTGGATTTAAGTGGCACAACAGATACTAACGTGTGACTGTTCCACATAGCTACAAGAACACATTATGGTTTGAACCACTAAGTGCTTCCACTGCTGATAAAACACTATGACTATTCTAACTATTACTCTGATCAGTTACAAATGTCAGTGCTAATGCATTTCATACATTTCTACTGCTTCTTGATAATGCAAGTTCTTTAATTAATGCTTCTATGTGATTAAATGCTGATAGCTGTAGAACAACATTCAGCAAACCATTTCTCAAAAATCAATTTCTGACTTCAAACTTACTCCTCTGATGTTCTTGTTTGCAGTCCAGTATTATTTGTGAATAAATGCATAGACATCTAAGATGTAAGTTAAAATGTGATAAAAACTAAAACAATGACATAATCAAAAATATAAATTACATAGGGTACATCATAATGTCCCTTCCTCCTTCCACAATATTCCCAATTCCCATCTAGCATATTCCTCATGTGCTACCGCACCTCTTTAAAATTATTGCATCAAACACACAATTATTTTACTTTTATTTTGGAGAAATCATTTTCAGTGTCACTTTAATGGTCAACTATGCTTTTCATTTAACTTGAGTCCACACCCATGACACCATGACAATTGTTTAAAGAGGGGGGGGGGGGGGGGGGGGGGGGGGGATAGGACGTCAAACGGGCCGACTTGGAGCAGGAGAGGCACCACAGGACATTTTAATTTCCACTGTCTATACTTTTACAAGTAAATTAATAAAACTTTGTCAGAATGACCAGGAAGGATTCAGTATACACACTCGTAGCAGCGGAAGTTCAAAAACATAACAAAATAATTTTTTTTACATGTGAAATTTCATCATTTTTTTACTCACTATTGGCTGCATTTGTTGCTATAGGTACACTTTTCTTCATAAGTAAGAGAGAATGTTCGATGAATTTTGCTCAGCATAAAAACCATACTTACAGGTGTCTGAAACTCTACAATCTATTTAATTTATGAAAAAATGAATGAGCTGTTACGTTTTAAACTTTATGTCTACAAAAAATCAAATTTTGTAGTTAATTATCTCAATTTTCACCATAGTTTTTAATAGATTTAGAAAATTCTAGAGTTTCATACACCTGTAAGTATGGTTTGTATGCGGTGCAAAATTCATCAAAGAATCTCTCTTACTTGTGAAGAAAAATGTACCTATAGCAACAAATGCAGCCAACAGTAAGTGAAAATAATGATGAAATTTCATATCTAAAAAAAAATTTATTTTGTTGTTTTTGCACCTCCACTGCTATGAGTGTGAATCCTGAATCCTTCCTGGTCATACTGACAAAGTTTTATGAATCTATTTGTAAAAGTATAGACAGTAGAAAATAAAATGCCCTTTGGTGCCTCTCCTGCTCCAAGTCGGCCAGTTTGACGTCCTAACCCCCCCCCCCCCCCCCCCCCCTTAAATGAATCTATTCTGTTTACAATTGTCAGTTTAACTTTATTTGTTGGACTGTTATACAATTTTTGTCTTAAGCCATTTTGGATATTTGTAGATTATGTATTTGTCACAAATCAGCCAGCATCCCCTCGCCTCCTCCTCCAACAAATGCATTGTCTCCAGAGATCTAGATACTTGGTAATTGCCCAACTCCAAAATTATTGCACAATAATACAACAAATAAAGTGAAACTAACAGTTGCAATCAGAATGCATATTAAGAAGATTAGCAAAACAGTCCAAAAAATACTTCACCTTCTGTGCAACTGCCAACACCTTATCCTTTGATAGATTGTTATCTTTGAAGCAGTTTGTGAGAAGCCGTATCACTTCAGTCTCCAGTTCACTGCGTTGGCGTATTAGTTCTTCCCGAAGAGCTGACACAATTTTACCTTCACTCTCAACCTATCAGCATGCACATTATAGCAGTCTAATCAATCAAGCAAAAATGAGTACTACAGTTCTTTGATGGCAGATGAGGAGAATGGCTCTGGTAGTCTTTTGAAATACATAGATGCCCTATATTCCAAGGTAAATATGAGTTAAGAGGGATGAGTTGTTGAATTGACTGTATTCTCCCCATACTGGACATTACATATTTCTGAATTACTAGAAGTTACCAACAGAATTCAGGACAAATTTCCCCACTATCTGTCAAACTTTTCATGATCATTGAGCCCCCTCTCCCTGAAAAAGTGGCTCCAAAAACAACAATACTACGTGTCACACTGCAGTAGTAGTAATAGTCAATGTCATCTTGCACTGAAAGTTTATTTGCTTCCAAAGTGAGGGATGAAGCAATTCCATACTCATTGTAGATGATACCTTTAACTACTGAAATTCACATTTGTTACTTACATGAGTTGCATACTGCTAGCATTGCATGAGGAAGGCAAAAGTAGCTTTCTTTGCTGCACTGCTAGTCTACCCACAGCAGTTTGTTTACTGTGTGGGGACTGCTTCCTCTACCTGATGGTAGTAAGTATCAAAAACTCAATGAATAGTAGGGCTGCCTGTGCCTCCCTTCTTGGATTCTTCATGTCCCATCTATCAATCCACTAAACTAAATCAATTTCTTTCCTGACATTATTAACAATTTTGGGCATTGAAATCTGAAATCAGTCATGTAAGATTTGGTTGGTAGTTCCAACCCTGTTTCATCAATTTACCTAGTTATCATTACACTTTGAGACTGCTGGTTCAAGGAAGATCATTGTGCTATAGATTTCAAATCTTTGGAAAAATTAAACTAAATCATAATGAACCTTTTAACAACCTTTCAAACTAGCTTCCATAAAGCATTATTCACAGAGAAAGCAATATAAGTTCTCATAAATCCAATTTTGGTAGAGCTGAACAAGAAAAATTACTTAAGATTGATGGGTTGATTTTTCAGAAACTGCATTTTTCTGAAAGACTTCACTGATGTGCCATTGGGAAGTCCAATGTTAGGCACATTATGGAGCCCCAAGTAAAATAGCGTTCAGGGTGGGAAAGAAGTGCAATGTGGAGAAGGCACTGCCTGTAGCTATCAAGAGCGCATGGTGCAGTCATCTGCAAGTTGCGGCTCATGTCAGTACCAATGACACCTCTCACTTACATTCCAGGCCACCTTCAGTTAGTGCTGGTAGCTGTGAGAAGTGATAAAAGTTGCTGGCCTTCCTCACAAGGTGCAAGCAAAGCCCACAATTTGTAGTATCATGCCCAAAATTTATTGGGGTCCTTTTGCTTTGGGGCTGAACAGAGGACCTCATCCAAGGATTCCATTGATTAAGAGTGGAGTGGACATGGGGCTTTTTTTAGTCTAGGAGATAGTTCTGATGTGCCCTCCAATTAACACATGACAGTCAATATGCAGAGAGTGAAATCAGATTGCACATGAAGGAAAGTCACTTTGAGTGTCGAAACTTTAACAATAAATTTCCGAAGAATTCTTAACAAAGTTCCCACATTTATTGCCCTCCAGGAAAGTTGTCACACTCAAACTATTCACAGAACTAACTCTTGATGAAATGCAAAGTATTTAACAAGGCATGGTATGCATATTGAAAAGACAGATTAGATGCCACAGTAGTGTTAGTGTTCATTGCAGTCGATGAAAATATTGTGTTTGTTAAGGTCAAAATTGAGCCTGAGAGCAAATTTATCTGGAAGTTAGTGATTGGATTGGTGAATGCAAGGTGATCGTCAGGTGTTTATACTGGGAATTCCACAGTAACAATAATTGAATCATTCAAATCAAGTCTATGCTCAGCAGTGTGGAAATACCTAGATCGTGCAATATTACGTGGACAAGACTTTAACCTATCGAGTATAAAGTGGAACTTTTATGGATTCATTGCAAGTGGTATGGACAGGCAATCTTGTGAGGTAGTTCTCACCACATTTTCTGAAAACTGTCTTGAGCAGCTACTTCAGTGATCCATATACAATAGAAATATTTTAGACCTTATAGCTACAAATGTGTCTGACTTTATTGGCAGTGTCAGTATGGATACAGGGATAAGTGATTGTGATATCATCATAATGACAATGGTTACTGAAGTTAACAAATTTACCAAGAAGGGTAGAAGAGTATTTATGCTGGAAACAGCAAACAAGCAAGCATTACAATCCTACGTAGACAATGAATGGATATCATTTAATTCCAATATAATGGACAAGGTGGAAGTACAGACAAAGTTAAAACTGATTGTCAATAGTGTTGTGGAGAAGTACATGTCGAGTAAGTGGATTAAGGATAGAAAAGACCCATCAAGGTTTAATAACAAAATTAGGAAAATGCTAAGGAAGCACAGACAGTTGCGCTCTCAGTTCAAAAATGAATGTGAAAATGTCAATAGGCAAAAATTAGTAGAAATTTGTTCATCTGTAAGAAGATCAGTGCACAAAGCATACTACAACTTCCACCAGCATGCCTTATCAAAAGACCTTGCTGAGAAGCAGAGAAAATTCTGGTCCTACATAAAATCACTAAGCTAATCGAAGGCTTCAGTTTGGTGTGGCAATAGAAGGCAGCAAAAGGAAAGCTAAAGTTTTATATTTCACATTTAAGAAATCACTCATGCAGGAGGGTTGTGCAAACATACAATCATTTCATCATTGCACAGACTCCTGTATGGAGGACACAGTAACCCTGATGTAGAGACGCAACTGAAAGAATTGAAAACCAGTAAGTTAATAGATCCAGACAGAACCCCAATTCAGTTTTACAGAGAGTAAATACTCTACGGCACTGGACTCTTACTTAGCTTGCACTTATCACATATATCTCATCCACTGCAAAGAGCGAAGTGAATGGAAAAAATTGCAGCTGACACCTATATGTAAGAAGGGTGAAAGAACAGACCCACATAATTACAAATCCATATTCTTAATTTTGATTTGCTGAAGAATTACTGAACATATTCTAATTTTGAATGCCACACATATTCTTGAAATGGAAAAGCTGTCCACAAATCAGCATGTATTTATAAAACATTATTCATATGAAACTCAGCTCGGCCTCTCCTCACAATAGCCTGCGAACCACGGATGAAGGCCAACAGGCAGAATCCATATTCCTAGGTTTCCAGACAGCATTTGACATTGTTCCCCACTGCAGATTGTTAACAAAAGGTCCAAACATACAGAAAAGGTTCCCAGATATGTGAATTTCTTGTAGACTTCTTAAGTAATAGAACACAGTACATTATTCTCAACAGTGGGTGTACATCAGAGAGAAGGATGTCATCAGTAGTTCTCCAGGAAATTGCAGTAGAATGATGGGACAAAGGGAAAGGACTGATGAGGTTTAGGAAATGGGGATGGAAAAGTCACACAGAACCCATGGTCAATGAAGACTTATTGGGCAGAATGAGAATGAAAGACTGGCTCTTGGTGCCTGTACTGAATGAGATTTGAAAACCTGAGAACTGAAAGGTGGAAGATAGGGTAATATGCAAGACTAGAAAAACATTGTACATGAGTCAATAAGAGTGGAAAGCTAAGTGCATTGTACATGATACACAGGTGGGAGGAATAGACATGAGTGAAAGTAAGATTGCTGCAGAAGGATGATAGCATCTGAACAGGATATTGTGGGGTGGAATGGGGGGGAGAGGGGTGTATTGCTGTAAAGAGTCTGCTGCTGAATCCAAAGGCTCTATGGAAGAAAACATTTTAAAAGGAAAGAATGACAACTATCAAAATGTAAGCACTTTTTTTTTTGTGTAGCTGACCCTCAGTGAGGACGAGGACAATAAGAGGATGTTAGTATAGGAGAGGTGGCATCAATGATGACATGAAAGTTGTGTGCTGGGAGTGAGACAAGCACAGATTTTGGACTAGCTAGAAAATATTTGGTGTCTTTAATATAGGAGGAGAGTCTTTGTACTATAGGTTGCACATGATGATATCAAAGGCAGTGATACAGTCAGTGGGTGCTTTGAAGACAGAAATTATAGGGACAGCTGAGGTGATCATGTCTGTGGATCTTAGGAAGTTGGTAAAAGGTGGGGGTCCATCATTTGGGTGGGGTAAGAAGTTCTATAGATTGAGGTGTTAGTCCTTGAGAGGGGCCTATGGTTTTAAGGAAGGACTTTAGATCCGTTTGTACCACAGGGATGGGACCTTGATGGCAGACGCTATATGGAGAAGTGTCACAAACCTGGCATAAAACCTCACTTACGTACTCCAATCGATCAAGTACCAGAGTAGTATAGGCCTTGTCTCTGGGAGGATAATGATGGATTCATCAGATTTTACAGAACAAACAGCCTGGAGTTTTGCATTAGACAAGTTATGGTTATGCTGTGGGAACCTGAAAGATGGTGAAACAGTGTTGGACGTTAAGAATTCTCAATAAGCTTGGAAGGGGTGATTTTGAGGTAGCAGTGGTGGATCAAGGACGATCGTGGTCTGAACTGTTCAAGGCAGGTTTCAGTGTCAGGTCTGGAAAGGATTTGAGACTGGGTTGCAAAGTGATACTTCCAGCCAACATTGCATGTGAAGAAAAGTAAGTCCTTAACCAAAGCAGCATGAGTAAATAGTAAATGCACATTTGCAGATGAAACTGAGACCCCTGAATAATACCGATAATTCAGGGGGGGGTGAGGGCCTTAGAAGAGACATTGAGAGCACTGTGGGGTTGTGGCTGGCAAAAGCCAGCCACAACATCATGAGTTGTCATTGTTCTAGTATGCAATGGTGAAGGCTGGGGGATATTAAGACGGTTGGCCAACCTCAGTTTGTAGGAGAGGAGTGGTAGTTTCCAAATATCTAGGCATAATGTGGCAAAGCAGTACGAAATGGAACAACCATGTAAGGCTGATAGAAGGGAAGACAAATGGCTGAATTCCACTTATTGGGAGAATTTTGGGCAAATGTAGCTCATCTATAAAGGAGACTGCAAACGGATCACTTGTGCAACACATTATTAAGCATGTATGAGTGTTTGAGGTCCCCAACATGTCACATTAAAGTATGACACTGAAACAATTCATTGTTGTGCTGCTAGATTTGTTACCAGCTGCCTTGATCAACAAGTCAGTATTGTGGACATGCTTCCTGAACTGCAATGGAAGTCCCTAGTGAGGAGACAATGTTCTTTTCATGTTGAAAAAATTTAGAGAACCAGCATTTTCAGCTGACTGCAAAACAACTGTATTGTTGCCGACGTACTTCACAAAGAGAAGGTAAGAGAAATGAGGGAACATACAGAGGCATATAGACAGTCATTTCTCCCTTGCTCCACCTGTGAGTATAACAGGAAAAGAAATGACTAGTGGTGGTTCAATAAACCCTTCAGCACGCACCACATGGTGGCTTGTGGAGTACTTATTTGATGTAAATGTTGTGAGATTATGGCGCTTTGATTAATTTATAAAACACTTCCCTTATTAGATAAAACATATGCTGTCAAAAAAATACAATTCTAAATATGTTTGTTTCTGGAGTTTTTATCAGTGTAAGACTTGATACAAGGTAGTCAATGATAAACTTCAAATTTCTTCAGTGCTGGTGATATATTTTTCTGTGCATTTGTGTACAGAGGTATGGATAATACATCAAGACAATCATATATGTTGGTAACTCCTAGTCTAATAAGGTGAGTTGTACGGAGGAACACTGCAGATACACGTAAGATCTGTTTAAGACTGTCACAGAGTTGTAACACACACCATTTTCATAAACCTCTTCTGCCATCAATATGTATAAAACAGAAAACACAAAATAAAAGTAAACAAACAACAGAATAAAACTGGCACCAAAAATGTATAAATGATAACTATATGCAAATTAAAAGTTTTTCTGTTCTTACACCATATCTTTGTACAGAACTGTATAACAGGAGATATCTTTTAACATGCAAAGGGCTCTTCTATTGCAGTGATAGCATAGAAACTATAATCCAAAACAGACAACAATAGGGAAATTTGTACTTCATTTTTCATGTACGAAAATTACCGTGGTAACAGATAACTACATCTGAAATAATAAAAAGCAGGAGTGAAGCATGATATCTTTATAGCTAAAATAAAATAATTCCTTTTTCTACAACTGCATGCACATTAATAAGGAAACATGCAACAAAATAATGGAAAATCATAAAAATGCCCAAACTGACATCTGTGAATTACACAAAAAATTTGTGAGATTATGGCAGCCTTGCAAGATTAAACTCAATAAGAGGTAATTAGTTATTTAAGAATTTTCTCTTTGCATGTTTACCTTTTTAATCCCACTGTTTTGTGATGTGAAATGGAACACAACTAATATATTGTTCACTAGCTACTGTTGGCTTCTTTAGCTCAAGTGTCAAAGTACCACAATATAGGTTATTTTCACAGTTCAATGAAATTTTTCTTCATTTCAGACAGTTCTCTATACATCTGTATATGACAGAAATAGGAAACTGAACAATACCTGAGACATTGAAAATGCTCTCTCTGCTTCTAGGGCTTCACGTTTCCTACATAATTCTGCCTCCTTCTGCTTAAGAACAGCTAAGTCATCCTGTTGGTGTTGTTCTAGCCGCTGCCAATCTTCTGCCAACTTCCGACGTTGTTGTTCATAATCCTGCTCCATTTGTTGACGCTCCTGAACAAAGCAAAGTAGCGCATTTGAAACAGTTAATGAAAACATTTAACTTGAAGCTAGAATTAAAACAAAAACAAGCTCTTGAGACACTGTGTTCAAAAAAATCATGAGACAAAAATACACGATACGTGATAAGCAACATCAAACTTAAACAACATTCTCCTTTTTTTACTGAAAATAACTTGATTTATAAATGAATGGAAGGAAAAAAATGACATATTTCAATGGAAATGTGTGGCTGCTTGATTGACTTCTTTTATTTCATTATGATACAATCTATCATTTCATAATACATACCATGTTTTGCCTAGCCAGTGTTCATCTTCAGATTAAAGCACATGCTGCAAGCAGTGATGTGACATTCCCATTGTGTTATCAATATAAGTATACTTACGTTGAAAGGGGAACGAGAACATTACATCACTGCTTGCAGTAGGTGCTTTAGTCTCATGATAAACACTGACTGATCAGAACCATTGTGAAACACTTTTGTGATTGTGTCATAAGGAAACAAAGGTACACTAATGGTACACTAACATTTGATGAGTGATCATTAGATCTGACAGTTGTGGGGAGGGGGGAAAAGATGTGGCACTAGAGGGAAGATGAAAAGTGTGTCAAGGAAAGGAGACATAATTATTGGGAGATGGAAAGGGAACAACAGATAATTTTCACTGACAATTATGGAATTGTGGGTTATTTGTGGTAAAAGTAAAACTGAACACGAACACACACACACACACACACACACACACACACACACACACACAGAGAGAGAGAGAGAGAGAGAGAGAGAGAGAGAGAGAGTTATGAATTATATGGGCAACATACTATCTCTAAGGCCTGCACAACTAAGCCTTAAATGTCAATACTTAGAACCAGAATACTAGAGGGACTGGAATTTAATGTCATTTCTGTGCATGTTGATATTTTTTTCTTTTTTAACAGCTCATTGTGTACTTCAAAATTGTGCCAAAGACATTTTAATGTTAGAGTGACATATTTACTCATAAATAATTTCAGTGGAACCTGGCTATAACAATATTCAGATGACTTTGAAAATTACGTTGTTATAAATGAGTGTCACTGTAACTGAGATCCATATTTTCAGCCTATTGTGATGGCAAATCAAAAAGAACAAATTTATTTAGCCTTGTTTTATTTTACATACAGAATTCACTCTTAAGCCTACATGAATACAGTATATACAGCAGTATGTCGAGTACTCACCAAACTTCTTTACTTAGAAGAGAAGTAATCAGTCATTTTAGTCTGCTGTCTATTTACCCAATAAGCACTTCCTAAATTAAATTTTACGTTCATTATTTCACTTGTAGTTTCACCGCTTTGTCCCCTAACTTCATAGAACATGATCATAATTCTAATCGGTTCTAAAGCATCACTCACAGTAGGGACAGGCACTTTATTTTTTTCTTTTTCCTCTTCTTCTTCATCCCTCCATTGCTCACTTCATGGTCACTGTGATCCTGATTCTTCACTTCATTTGCAATTTCATCTTCAGTTTTCGCTTTGGCTGTAACAAAGTCAACATCTATTGTTGCATTTATTTCATGGTTGCACTGATTGAGAATATCACAGTTGATTTCTTGCAGCAATGCAGATAGTGGCAGATCATCAGTGTCATCAAATGTGCCTTCAATTTCAGCAGCATTTATTCCTTCAGTTGTGATTCCCATATCACAGAAAGAATTCTTGATGGTTTTGGCTGTGACCCAGCTCCAAGCTTTGGTATGCATCTGATCACATCCATTAGTGTAACAGAATAAGCCTGCTTTTTCCTTAATGAATTGTATCATTTTCAGTAACATGAGCTTATGATGGTGACATTTTGGACTCCTAATTACTCCTTGGTACATGGGCTGCAATAAGCTTATTGTATTTGCAGGAACTAAAAGAAGCTTAATATTTTCCAGACCTTGTGATGAACAGTCTTCAACAAGAACCAATGTCTTCCTTTTCTGACTTCTAAGCTCCCGATCCCAATGCCTTATTTCAGCTTCAAAGAGTTCAGAAGTCATCCAGGACTTTTATTACCATTTTAGTGTTCTGGCAGATTTTTTACATGCTTAGAACACCTAGAATTTTTTATTTACCTATCATGAGCAATTTATTCTTCTGAGTTCTATCTACATTAGCACAAGCCAGAACAGTTATTTGTTATTTAGAGAACTTGCCGCCAACACATTTTTCGCCCTTGAATTTCAGAGTTTTGTCAGATATCAATTTAAAGAAAATGTCAATTTTGTCTGCATTACAGATGTCACTGTCTTCATATCCTTCACAAATTCTAGGCCACACAGTTGGATTGTTTCAGTATTCACACTGTTGGCTTCATCACTCACTTTGCAAAAAGCAATGCTATGGCATTGCTTGAATCTTTCAATCCATCCACTGCTGCATACAAATTCCTCATCTTTTAATTTCTTGGCAAATTCTTCTGCTTTCACCATAACGAGAGGTCCACAAAATGGTACATTGATGATTCTCTGTTGCTTAAATGATTTAAGCAGACTTCACCCACATTGCTCTGTTCAGGTTTTTGTAACCACTTAATTTTAGATCCATTTAGTTCAAATGCAGTAAAAATTTTATACTTGTTCTTCCAAATCACTTGGCCATATTGACAACATAAGTCAACCTTTTTAGCTCCATTCTCGATTTCTTGAATCACTTTCGCTTTTTCTTCACCGTTAAAATTTTTCTTTTACTGAACATACTGTTCTAAAACACCTGTACTTTGTATCAAATTTTTATAGAAACTGACATCACATGTTCTGTTGATGACTTCTGTGATGTCACCCCTACCATAGTTCAGATGTGCTAGGATAACAATGAGATGAGGAATCTGTACTACACTTATTGTTTATGAAGGGCAAAGAGACAAATATGCCACGGTCCCATATTACAACAGATTTCCTTCTACAGTGCAGTGGTTGCTGGAAAATGATATTGCTAACTGAGACTGAAAATGATTTTATATACGAGGTACACATGTAAACATTTGTTGTAAGCAAGGATGAGAAGTATATTCCTTATGAGGAATATGGCCATACCACAGATATCACAATGTTACAGCTGAGCTGCGAGTCGTCATTGTAACGAACAACATTTAAGAAAGTTCAACTGCCCCCCCTCCCCCCCCTTTTTTTTTTTCTTCAATACATGTGAAATGGCCAGCCATGGAGAGAGGGAGAGGGGGGGGGGGGGGGGGGGGGGTACTGCGAGTTTTATTATTACACGTACTCATTGTGTAGACTCCATCCAGATTGTGAGCTATTGTTGGCCTTATGCCACTATTTACAGGCAAGTTCAATTCCTTACATCCACTGTTCTCTTCTATGCTCTTTTGTTTTACATAGCAAGCAATTATGCTCCATGAGATGCAAATTCCTTCAGTGTTTTCAAATTCTGGTGGGAGAGTGTCATGACGATACTGAAAGAATTGAATTGGGAGACTCTTGAAAACAGCTATAACCTATTCAAATATAATCACATTAAATGAAATTTGATAATACCAGTATCATGCTGCAAACAACATGTTTCTGAGACAGCATAATTAAGGAGGCTACCAAAATAAATATGTCAGAAAACCTAATAAACAGGGATGGAGGTTTCAATTTAAATAACTGTTGGGGACTGGCACACAATTTATTAAAATTGCGCTGAACATCACATCTATCAGAGTTGGAAAACACTGTGGGAATCTATATGCTCTGCAAAATAAAAGAGCACCAAAGAGTGAAGTAGTTATTGGGAATCAAACTAGACAATAAATAGCAGCATGAGGCCAACAACAGCCCACAGTCAGCTTGGTGTCCAGGCATAGATTACACATAATAAAAAAACTTGCAACTCCTGAAGATGACGGCTGGATCGGTAATCCAAATATTGGGCAGAAAATGGAAACAACTTGGCTGAACACCTGGAAGCTCACTATTAATCAATCACACCGAGGAAACCTGAATGATCATATCATTTCAGCCTATGAGCAGGAGATGTTCCACAAGAAACACAAGCTGGATAACTTCTGAGTATGCTGACCTTCCTAATGAGATGTCGACATGTACAAGTTGAAAGTTTCACGAAGGGCAAAGGTCCTGAGTTCGAGTCTCGGTCCAGCACACAGTTTTAATCTGCCAGAAAGTTTCAAGTTGTATCTACTTTTGCTAAAATCAAGCATCACATTAATATGCCAACGAGAAATAGAATCGTGCACCATTCAAGCCTGGCTCTAGTACAAGATGGAATTTATGACACTCTATGGTTGGCAGATGTCACTTTTTACAAGTCAGCTAAACACTCTGCAGGTTCTTCAAAGTGGATTGATGATACAACATGGTTGCAAGCAAAATTTATGTTGTTTAAAACATCTGCATGCCAAAAAGCAAAATCTGGTAACTTCCACACTAAGGCAAGACATAATGCAGGGAGCCACACTGCACTTAATCTCAATTAGAAACATCTGTACTAGGATGCAATGAGCATACTTGCTAAAGACCTAAATTTCACACCCACTCCAAAATTCTACCAACAGAACAGTACAGTACATTAGCTCATGGAGCATGTTGTAGCTTTTCCCTCACTGGAAGCAGCAGAATAGGTTTGCTGTGAAACCTGTAGAGCACTTACTGGGTGCCAATGCTAAGATCCAACACCTCCAAGGGACAACAAGTAGCACTGCTAAACCTGTGGGAGGACAAGGACACACACACACACACACACACACACACACACACACACACACACACACACACACAGAGAGAGAGAGAGAGTGTGCGCGCGCGCGCGTGTGTGTGTGTGTGTGTGTGTGTGTGTGTGTGTGTGTGTGTGTATTTTTGATGAAGGTCTTACGGGCTGAAAGCTTCATTTGGAACAGTCTTTTTGTTGTGCCTATCTGCAACTCAGCTTCTCCACTATATGGCAACTTCCTTTTTCCTAATATTGTTAAGGTCTTCCTTAGGTGCACAAGGAAAGAATTTGTCTAAGACACATAGTTACTAATAATTGTGCACCTCCATACCAGCTGGCAAAATATGTGAAAAGCATTTTTAGCGAGTACATTACTTCAGTCAATTGCGGCATCCACATATGAATGATATGGTCAATTTTGATGTAGTCTCACTCTTTAAGAGCGTTCCATTTTCTGATTCCTTGGAAGTCATCACAGAAGAGACCAACAATTGTTTCACAAAGCTCTTTAGGCACATTCTGACATTAAATTATTTCCTGTTTGATAGAAAATATTATTAACAAACTAATGGCGTGGCAATGGATAATCCACTATTTCCTGTGGAAAACTTTTAAGCAAAGGCACTAGAATCTGCTAAGTTGAAACCCACATCTTTCTATTGGTATGTGGACGACACGTTTGTGGTGTGGCCATATGGAGCTGAAAAGCTTCAAGAGTCCCTGAAATATTTAAGCTCTACACATCATGATATAAAATGCACAGTGGAACTTGAAAAAAGATGGCCAACTACCATTTCTTGATGTGCTAGTTAAGAGAAGATCGGACAGGGTTTCTGGGTCATAGCGTATATGGAAAAAAGTACACACGCTGACTTCTATCTCCACACCTTGAGCCATCACCATCAGTTCCATCACCATCCACTGTAACTTTACAAGCTGCTGTTTCATCTGCTGCAAGATGGAATGAATCTGATGAATCAGCTGTGAGCCACTGTGAATGTCTGTTGGAGTGGGCAGCTGTCAGACGGACTGTAGAATGTGAACTGAGTGCAAGTAAAGGCGGTTAGCAAGACAAGACACCCAGTGGTCATCGGTGTTTTCCCAGGCAGAATGAGCGGTGTGTTTCAGTGGCATGGTCATGGGATCAGCTGAGATGGAGGGGCTTCGGATTTGGAATATTGTCAGTAATATAATTTTGATGAAAATACGTAAAATTCATTGCAAGCATGCTACAGAAAAACCAACAACAGTTTTGGAACCATGGCAATGGGACGAGGTCACTCAACATATATCCATGTCTGAAGCTGTAATAGTTAAAAAATTATTAACATTATTACCATTATTGTTTATAATAAATTGTAATAACTGAAACCATCACGAAAGTTACGTTTGTCATACACCAGATGAAAGAAGATAATGCCTACAATATAATAAATACATTATTTTCTAATTAAACAATTATAAAAAAATGTTATAAAAATTTAGTTTATTTTCACAGTGTACAACTTTGCTTCCACCGTTTGCCAACAGGTGGCAACAGCGATAAGTAGCGGTCGAAAGAAACAGATCACAGACATCAGGTGGTTAGCTTGGACCTCGGTCAACATAATCTCATTCAAACATTAATCGATTTATTTCTGCATCGTAAAGTTGTTCTTGATTGAAAATGTCCATTTACGAGCCTAATTCTCATCAGTTGTGGGAGGTGTTACTGTTTTGTTTCACTATGAAGAAAACAGCGGCTGAGTCTCATCAAATGCTCTCAAGTATGTATGGTAAGGATGCTATTAGTGAAAGAATATGTCATGATTGGTTTCAACACTTCAAGAACGGTGATTTTAATGTCACAGACAAGCATAGTGGTGGAAGAGAGAATGTTTTCGAAGATGCAGAATTGGAGACATCGCTTAGTGATGACTTATGTCAAACTCAAGGCTATGGGCATGACTCAGAAAGAAGGAACTTGGATCCTGTGTGAGCTGAAACTAAGAGATGTTGAACAGCATTTGTGTGTTTGTGAACAGTTGCTTCAGAGGCAAAAATGGCAGGGATTTCTGCATAGAATTGTGATCGAGGATGAAAATTGTGTTCATTACAATAATCCAAAATGCAAAAAATCATGGAGGTATCCCAGCCATGCTTCCATGTCGATGGCCAAACCGAATTTTCACGGCTCCAAGATCATGCTCTGCATTTGGTGGGACCAGCTTGGCGTCGTGTACTATGAGGTGTTAAAACTAAGTGAAAGAATCACAGGTGATCATTATCGAATGCAATTAATGAGTTTGAGCAGAGCATTAAAAGACAAACGGCCGCAATACAGCGAGAGGCACAATAAAGTGATTTTGCAGCATGACAACGCTCGACCCCACTTTGAGAAAGAGGTCAAAACGTACTTGGAAACATTAAAATGGGAAGTCCTACCCCACCCGCCATATTCTCCACACATTTCTCCCTCTGACTACCCCCTGTTTAGATCAATCATGCATGGCCTGGATGACTAACACTGCTGATCTCATGAAGAAGTCACAAATTGGATGGATT
This sequence comes from Schistocerca serialis cubense, assembly GCF_023864345.2. Taxonomy (NCBI): domain Eukaryota; kingdom Metazoa; phylum Arthropoda; class Insecta; order Orthoptera; family Acrididae; genus Schistocerca; species Schistocerca serialis. The sequence goes on along the minus strand of NC_064638.1, from coordinate 120,304,861 downwards.
TGTGGATCGCTTCAAAAGATAAACAATTTTTTCGACGCAGGATTTGTACATTGCCTGAAAGATGGGAGAAAGTAGTGGTCAGCGATGGAAAATACTTTGAATGATATATGTGTAACCAATTTGTTTCATTAAGGCCTCAAATGTTGGGGAAAAATCGGCAGAAGCAAGTTGTACACCTTGTAGATAAATAGTACCATAACTACGGAACCCTCCACAAGACACAAATAATCTTATAAGCATGAGTTTCCTTCTTTAATATTCCAATAACTTTTGTTGTGTATTTAATTATTGTTGTGATGCTGAGTTGCAGATAGGCACAATGAAAAGACTGTCAGAAAGTGAGGTTCCCACCAACAAGGCTTTGTCGAAAATTTCGAGAATTGTCTCTCGTAAAATTATGTCTGTAAAAATTCAATACATAAATGTTCAAAACACTTCAATCACACACTTCATAAAGACAACAAATTAAAAAGTAGTATAGTGCGAGTTCATAAAATATTAAAATACATGTGTGTTATGTCAACTAAATTATGTTGAAATACAACTTGTCAACAAATATCATGTGGAGATACTCTTTCCTGCTTCCATTTGTTTGGCATTGTTGGTTTCCTAGATTGACCTTTCGTTCATCATAGGGTCTCTGGCAATTGTCTGTTGTCATTTCTCCTTTTGTAGTAATACCTTTTACATGTCTTTTTATTACACATACACATTCAGCTTTTAAATACCAATTTGTTCTGTATTTCATTTTACTTTGAAAGCATTTTATCTACTTTATCTCATCATTTGCCTCTCACAACTTACCAACCTGCCCCCTACAGGCCCTCCCTATAACTTGCTCTCCCTATTTATTTACGTACAACCTCCTTGCACATTTCAGCAGTCATTCTATATTCTCTCAAGATGTCTGATATGTAAGTTTCATGTGACATATGTCAATTTCCTAGACTGTAAATGACTGAATATAATATTTATGTCATTATGGTGTTCTTACAGTTGACAAGTTGTTTTCCAACAAAATTTAGTTTACGTAACATATACCTGTTTTAATATTATACAAGTCCATATTATACAAGTCCACATTACATTATTTTTCAATTTTTTGTCTTTATGAAGCGTGCGGACAAGTTGTTTTGAACATTTATGTACTACATTTGTTGATGATGGCTATTGCTATGTTCTTCCCCATTTGACTAATTCTGTTGCAGTTTTTTGTTAAATGCGATGTAGATACCACTGGATTATGGTACTGGGAAAAAAACCGGTTGTGATATTTTTAAATGGAAAGTCCAAATGAAGCTGCCATTTTATTCAAAACCAGTACTAAAGTTTTGGAATTTGCATCGAGATGCTGCATATTCTGGACAAGAAATTAATTCAGTTAAACTGTGAGCAGCTACTGCTGTAAAAAAGTTTACAAATGAAGAAAAAATTAGGAACAGACATTGCAAAAACGTGATATGATGAGAAGAGAAAAGAAATAAGGACAGAAAGAAAGAGACAAATGAGTTATCTTGGACATGCCAATTAATGTTATCTAACCTCCTCTAATGCCTTCTGGGCTGCCTCAAGTGCCTCTCTCTTACGTCGCTGCTCACGCTCCCAGTCTTGTTCACGTTCAGCCTGTTCTTTCTAAAACAAAAATAAATGTGATAAATAAATGTGATTAAGAAATGTGAGTTGTGGCTTCAATTCATCAGTACCATGTCAAACATATGTCAAAGCCAATGAAATTGTTTGTGAATCACTGACTTTTTCTATTTCGAGTTACAGCTTTACATTTTCACTATTGAGTGGACAGGGAGCAACACTAAGCTAAGTAGTCAAGTGACAGTTTCTCTCTCTAAGAGAGCTTTTTTGAGTAAAGCTAGATATAAACATGAGAGTTTTTCATGCTCAGAGAGGTTTTGTGGGTAATATGTGTCATGTAACCAATGGCATAAGTCAGCTCACCACCAGTGTCCGAGTAGGGGACAAGATCTCAGGTAGTCATGCTCTGCGAGTTTAGACCTCTCATGTAGGTGGCAACATCCATCTCTCAAGAGACAAGAAAAACTATACCGGAGCTGTTGGAAGAGCTGAGAGTACACAGACAGTACTGAGAGGCCATACTGCATCCCAGATTTGTGCTGCATTTCACATTTTGTACACTACCACATCTTGGTAACATATTTTGTCATAATCATTCACATATTAAATAAAATACTTGTTTTGACTCATAATATGTGGCCATGGTAAGTTTATGAGTCAAGAAATCGCCAGTTTTAGCTCATACATGAACAGCACAAGCAATCAGCCTATTTCAAAAGTTCTAGACTTAAACTATGCAATGTAGATCATAGACATATAATATAGACTAGTGCACTACCAGCTGTGTCACATTAACACAGCAACAAGCCATTAGCCATTCAATGAAAGTATAACCAAATTGACAGAACAGTTCAAACTATTGTTCTGATGAATAAGCACTGTGAGTGAATGTCACCAATGTCTAAGTAGAAAAAGTAATGAAGAAACCTTGCCAGGAAGATGACTCAGGAAAAAGTTGTGCATTTAATTAATCTGTATAAGCAAAGGCCAGTGTTATGGTGTGTACAGTTACTGGTCTGCAAGAACTGAGATAACATGCAAGTTTTGTTGGCTGATATGGCTAGAGTTTTTAACACCTCAGCAAAAGAAATTTACGAGAATACCCACAACTGAAGGAATCTGACAAAATAATTTAATAACACAGATTAATTAACACAAAAAACAAATGAAATTGTGTTTGCAAGTAATAATTTTGGAACTCAGAAAATTACAATTTAACTTTAGGTATTACAGCTGTATCTGTAATTTTATATGACACGGTATTTATTGATTATATTATTATATTGGACGTTGAAGAACAGACCGTCAGGAATTTATTAGTGATTCCTTAAATATAAGTAAAACTTTCAAACAAAGGTATGTCTGGAAATGCTTAATTTGTCAGATACCTGCCCTGTCTGGCTTTCGAATGTCTACGGCTAACGAGATGAAATTAGTGTAATGTTATTTTATTGTAACTGTTATTTTGCTACATATTAAAGAAAATAAATAGAGATGAAGCTAGAAATATTAGTGTCACAAGCTGTCTGTCTTTAACACTAATGGATTTACCCATAATAGTATCTAGATTGGCAATTTTTGGTTCATTTACAAGTAATATTTCTTCCATCTCCATCACTGTCATTCTCGTAAAATTTTGATATTGTTGTGGATTTTCCATCACAAGTCACAATGAGATTCTTGCATGCCCCAAAATCATACTGTCATCTAATCTGCTCTCTTATCCAGCACAAACACGGCCATTTATGTTTTTTCTTTGCCATTAAAAGTATTAAAAGTGCAACTGCAACCTGACGCTCATCCAGCGCAGCCTCTTCCTTTGTGCACACAACTGTGATAGAAAAGTCTCATGGAGAGTAATTTCTCAGCTCCCTCAGACACACTCACTCTGCTGCATGTAAATGCTTCTGACATATGCTCTCATAAAACTCTCAGACACTTAGAGAAAGCACTTGCAGGGAATTATCGAATAGTAACTATTGGCAAAAATTCACCCCCAGTGTAAACAATGCTGTGAGTATATCTGAGAGTATTGAACCACCCGAGTAAAAAAAAAAAAAAAAAAAAAAAACTCTCACGTGTATCCCAGCCCTAACAAATGATATGACAAAAGGGGGAAACTGTGACTTAAGAAAGCTTTCTATTATAACCTGTGAATAAATAAAATTTTCTCAGTGTTCAAGCCACACCATGTTTCGATTTTTAACTCTGGCAGGATCCTAGTTGAACACAACAGTATATTTTATATATGGGTGCCAATATGAAAAACTCCAGAGACCGTAGAGCTCAGCAGTGAAAGAAGAGAAATACACAGAGTGATAAATATTCATTTGTGATTATTATAAACGTCAGAATTTTGGGCACAGGGCATTAAAGTGGAAACTGCTTTGCAATTGAATGGTACCCATCACATACAAGATACCACACATCATCATCATCGTTTTCCCAACTCCAGTTTTCTGGGTGTGGCGTACAAACACTCGCCATCTCCCCCAGTCTTCATACGTCTTGTGTTCCAGGACAGCTTCCCGTCTGTGTCCTTTCTCCTCCACACCGTGTCTTATAGTATCTATCCTGCTTTTTCTCGGTCTTCCCTGTGGTCTTCTTCCAACAAGGCTCAGTTTGAAATACCTTTTGCCAGGTCTTTGGCTGTTCATTCTCATTATGTGTGTGCCCATACCACTGAAGCCTGTGTTTTTTTATGACACTGGTAACAGGAACCTCAATACCAGCTACATTTCTCTTCACATCATTCCCGATTTTGTCCTTTCTAGTTATCTGATTCGTAGTCCTAATGAATCTCATTTCTGTTGCCTGAATTCTGATGAGGTCTTTGTTTAGTGGGATACACGTTTCTAAATAATATGTTAGGATCAGTACAAAATAGGTGTGGTACACGGTCGCTTTTGCTTTTCGTGGGATTTTATCGTCCCAGAAAAGATGCCTTTTTGTGTCCTGCTGAGCATTTCCCACTTGATGGTGTTGTCTTTTCAGATCGTGCTTCCTAGGCACTTGATATGTGAAACAGATTCTACTTTGACTCCTCCTAGAAATGTATCTTAGGCTGTTCCTTGCCTGTTGATGGTCATTTCTACTATCTTTATTTCACTTATTTTTAGTCCAAAATTTCTGAATGTGTTGCTTCAGTCATTAAAATTCTTCTGTGTTTCAGATTCTCTCTCCCCATACTACTAAATCATCAGCAAAACCCAGGGCATTTGGTGTGCTGTCTACTTTCTTGATAGATTTTATAATCTTTTCCATTACTATGACAAACAGGAGTGGTGGTAGGGCACCTCTCTTCGTTTCAAATCATTCTGATCGTCCGATGCTTATTTGGACACAGTTGTAACACTTTTTTTAAAAATATTGTGACTATATCAATTGGGCACTTTGGCACCTGTAGGTCTTCCAAACATTCCCATATCTTGTTTCCAGGAATCCTGCCATATGCTTTTTCAATGCCCGTAAACACAATCACAAGATTTCTTCCATATTCCCAGTACTTTTCTGTCAGCATTCTTACTACAAAAGTAAGATCTACAGTACCTCAGTCTTTTCTGAGTCCATGTTGTTCTTCCTCAAGCAAAGGTTGTACTATTTTTCTATTTCCCATTTCTATAATCTTTTCTAACAGCTTCAGGTTGTGTGACAGCAGAACATTGCCTCTATTATTTCCATATTTTCGTCAATTGCCCAGTTCGAACAGAGTGATGGTGACTCCTTTACTCCAATCTTCTGGGATTTGTTTTCTTTCCAAACCACTGATAACACTCTACATAGCCAATTTAAGCCTAATATTCCAACTGCCTTTATCATGCCTGAGCTGAGATCATCAAAGCCCATAGATTTCCCATTCTGCATGCTCTTTAATGCTGTTTCTGCCTCATGCCATGTTAATGGGTGTCTGTTGGTTTGGACTTCATTAATTACTCTACAGTCATTGATGGTTGTGTTGTCCCCATGTCCATTTAGCAGCATGTTGAATTACTTTTTCATTTCATCCCTGATCCCTTCCTCTGCTCATATTAAAATACTACACAAGATACCACACAAACCTCCTAAATAACTAAGGAATAATCACTGCAACGTGCTATCATAGAGAACTAGATTGTGGTTATGTTTATTTTCCTGCATCCTGATGAACTTATCTATCCTCTTACTAATCTTTTTTCTTGAATTTCTTTGTCCTCTCCATTATTCCACATCAATTTTTTTCAACCCAATAATACTTCACCCATTCCTGTTCTCCTCCTCCATGTTATTATTATTATTATTAAAGGCTATCCATCAGGGACAATCAACTGTTAGGAGTACACACTCACATACAAACAAAGAGCATTATCTGCTTCAGCAAAAATTTACATTTTTTTATAAAGAGATTTGAAAATAGAATTTGAATACAATTTGAAAAAAGAAAAAAAGAAACAGTAACATACAAGTTTGGAACTGCTGTCAACAGGACTAAAATCAGTTATAAGATTCTGTCAACTTGCCTTACTGCAAACAAGCTACTTGTAAATGTAGAGAATAAATCAACAACCCATTTCTTGTTTCACTACTATCCAATTATAAATGTTACTACATGTAAGCATCTACTAGCACTTGTTACTGTGGTCTTCAGTGTGAAGCCCAGTGTGATGCAGCTCTCCACACTACTCTATCTTGCGCAAGCCTCTTCGTCTCTGAACAACTACTGTAACCTACATCTTTCTGAATCTTCTTACTGTATTCATCTCTTGGGCCCCCTCTACAATTTTTACCCTCCACGCTTCCATCAAACACTAAATTGGTGATCCCTTGATGTCTCAGAATGTGTCCTATGAACTGGTCCCTTCTTTTGCTGATGTTGTGCCACAAATCTCTGGTCTCCTCAATTCTATTCAGTACTTCCTCATCAGTTAAGTGATCAACCCATCCAATCTTCAGCATTCTTCTGTAGCACCACATTTCAAAAGCTTCTATTCTCCTTTTATCTAAACTGTTTATTGCACATGCTTCACTTCCATACATGGCTACACTCAAGACAAATAACTTTTCAAAACACTTAAATCTACATTCAATGTTAACAGATTTCTCTTCTCCAGAAATGCTTTTCTTGCCATCGCTAGTCTGCATTTTATATTCTCTCCCCTTCAGCCATTATCAGTAACTTTACTGCCCCAATAACAAAACTCATTTACTACTACTACTACTACTACTACTACTACTACTATTACTGGCACTTAGTTATACAAATAAACAATTTGTAATGGAAATTGAATCTAGATCACATTTGTAAGAGAGTAAGTATAAATATGTATTTACTGAAATGGGCTTCAGCCTTTCTGGACTAAAATACGTCATGGCAAAGAGATTTCGGATTGATACATCTGCATCTGCAGTATAGTACTGAGATCAGGGATGGGGCACCAGTAGGCTATACAGACAGGCCTTTTAGACTACAAAAGAAGTTAGTAAGGATGGTATGCTTACCGCCATCTGCCATCAACTTTGAATATCCTGCTGGCAATCATGTTCGTGAAACTAAATACAGAACATAATGTAATGAACAGTAATGTGCATAACTACAATGCACAAAGAAGGGAGAACTTTCACAGTTACAAGTAACAAAAAGGATTCTGACTGTAGCCCACATACAAAGGAAAAGGAAACTTTTTTTTCTTTTTTTTTTATATCTATTACCTGATCATAAGATAGCTAATTTAAATATGTTAAAGAATAAAGTGAAGCATTTATTAATGTAGATGTGCTGTAGCTCAATAGCAGATATTAAATTGTATGTATCCTTGTAAAACTGTTAGTATAAACACCTGTAAGTTGGTTTTTGTAACAAAAAACACAATTTCTGATCTTCACTTTTCATGTCAATGTATGCATTTTTCTTTCACTGGTAGGAGAAGTACAATTAGTACAACTTTGCATATCAGTGTACATATGAACTGAAGCTATGACAATGTCTGAAAACTATAACGATCAGTTTTCATGGGATGAGGTTGGTGATGCCAAAACATTGACAGTGGGTGGTTGGTTGCACAGCAATGAGCTGAGAGTGAATGGTGAGTGCTGCGCTGCATCCAGCCAAACAAAAAGCAGACAAATACCTCTGCCAAAAAGAAAATTGGATACCATGCCTTTTCAAGCTTTTTTTTAAGTAAAATGTGAACATTTCATGAGTTTTCCAGAACAAAATATTCACTGAGTTTTCCCTGTTTATCGGGATGCTGGGCACCCTCCTCAAGTTTCACTTTCTCTGAATCTTTAATTTTTCTGTCAGTGATGAAGTGACAGTGATCTTCCCGATAACTCCTCACTTTCAATATTTCTGTCACTGTGTCATGTCATTTGATTTTTGCTTCTGTTACATCTGCACGTAATCTGATGCTCAGTTCTGTGCAGATTACTCTCATCATCAATTTGATGCATCTCCTTTTCCATTCTATTCATTAACAATAACAAATGTTGGGGCCATTTCCTATCTTCATAACATGACTATACCACAAAACAGCATGTTCCTCATAATATTTGTTTCAGAGATTGGAGTGTGTATTTGTTTTACATGTCATCTGCTAAAAAATAGTGTATCAGTACTTTTCTCAGCTTCTAGCATAAATTTACAATTTCCACAAACACAATTCACAAAAAATATTTGCAAATGGCACTTTTCATTATAATTTTTATTTTGTTTACTAACTGTATTCACATGGATTATAAACCCATACTAAATTGGAGTGCAAAAACAAGAATGGGTTGTAGCATGAGTAGCAAAGGTAGCAAACTTCAAAATAAATGATAACTTAATTTCTATGAACTCAGACTGCAGACAAGAAAGAAACTTCACTGTTCTTGGTATTGTGTACATAAACATCTCATTTCTATAAATATATTGATATCACTATGTATTAATTTATGTACTGGCAATGTACCAATTTTTTGGCAAATCATTATGGCTTACAATAATGGTACCTAATTACAGTACTTTGTGCTGATGAAATTGGCAAAAACAGGAGGGGGACAGTCATGATGAGAGCGGTGTTCAAGCATACTGGTATTGCTATTTACCATAACTGAAAGAGTGTTTATAATGTTCCAGTACAATAAGTGCTACCAGTCCACTAGTGCCAGTGTGCTCAAGGATGTAACATATTGACTTATACCAGTGACAACAATATTTTAAAACAGAGTTTACATGCAGAGACATGCTGTATCATTATCAAGAAATGCCAATGTGTTCAGTACTCAGCAATATAGCCTACGTAAAATATCAGAACAAAAACATGTACAATCAGAATATTTCAGTTACTGTCAAAGCAACAAAAATTTACTGCACACCAAGGATTACCTTAAATGCTTCTTTTTCTTTTTGAAGGGTAACTCTCTGCATTTCAAGTTCCTCAACCCGTTCTCCATCTTCCCTAAAACCATGATAACAACAAAAACATGATTACTTAAAGGACCATAAAAGTAAAATAATTTTAATGTAAATTGGAAAATACAATGCTAACAAAAACTGTTGCAAATGTCAGTTATGGCAGAGTAGTACTGTGCATCTGTGGTGTGGGAAGCTGAGCATGTCTCGCCTTGCTGGGCGTGTAAGGTTGGCCACACATCCATATCGCTGTATAAGCTAGGTGCTGGGATTCACTGCTAGTGGCTACAGTTATGTTGGGAGATGGTATTCAACATTATTACAATTAAAACAATGAAATTAATTAATTATATTAATTACAATTAAATACACTGTACTCATCAACATCACAGTAGGTTCTGGAAATGTCTTGCTCTTTCTTGAAGGTATTGTTTAACATGTTTACATTTATTTGCAAACACATTTACCTTGTTTCACATGTAATCAATTGCAGATAATCAGTTATCATTGTCTTCAGTTCACCTATTGTCTTTAGTTGCACCCTGACAGGAATAGTGGAGTGGAGACAGATCCCAATGAGTGCAGGGGTTAAAGACCTAACAAATCGCTGAAACCATTCAAATTATGCTATTTGTTTCACATGGTCCATATAATGCAATTACCCACAACAATAATTTTATACGGATATATCCCCAGTTCTTTGGTTATGGCCTTATTTGCTGTCATAAGAGAGACTTTAGCATCTTGCTGTAATCTCCTAACTCATTTTGTTGGACTCTGCAACATGATGTCTGAAATGTTGTCAAGCTTCAATTCTGTTAAAATTGTGGGCCTACCAGTTTGCGATGCATCATGAACTGAACCTTTTGTCTGGAATATGTGAATTAAATCACATACAGGTTTATGATGTGGACACCTCAAAGAGGAAAATGCAATCTAAATTGCCGCCTCTAATGCTCCTGCATGAAGAACCTCTTCCATTACAAATGTTCTTTCTGCAGCAGTAAGCATTTAAACATTCTCACTACACTTAGCTTCCACAAGAACTAGACAATAACACAACCAACAGCTGCAACCGCCACCCTACCAGTGCAGGTCCAAGGAACATGTGCAGGCAAGACTTGAAACATGCTGCCAACCTTACATCCCCGCAAGGCAAGACATGTGAGGCTCAGCACTCTGGAGAGACTTCGCATGCACTTGGTACAATATTGTCATACAGAATACTGGCAACAGTGTAGAAAGAATTCTAGAAATGGATCATGGACTCATTCTGCTACTGCCTCCTGCAGTCATGTATTGTGATTATCTTTCTATAATAATTATGCAAGTGACTTGTGGAAGTTGTGCACAGCATATATAACTACAGAAAATGATAATCACTCTTAAGGCAGCTGTGACAATAGACAACAACTAAAAAAAAACACCTAGAATTATGCAAGAAATTACAGATTACTGCTGACTTGAAATACAGCCACCCAAGCCCAAATACAGTTTTCTATATTATATACCAAAACTTGTTAATATTTGACATTTCTGAAAGCAGAAAAAAAAAATCACTCATATGCACTATTATATAACCAATATTTTTAATTTTTTTTAAAATATAAGGCAGCATGGAACCAGAAGAAACAATACAGAAGCAAAAACTTGTTTTCAGATATCATCTCTCAGGAAGATGTAAGGAACAAATTAACATGCGACAGACATGGAAATCAAAGGAACATCTCTACTGGTGTCTCTTTCTTCATGATTGTATCCAATATGCTGTGCCATAGATGATGGAAGAATATCCATAATAAGAACTGTGCCCTTATGAGAATCACATGTTGCATGTATTTTTGTCTGTGAGACATGTATCACATCCAAGATATTAAACCAGATTAATATGTCACAATTAGAAAATGGGTAATACCATTCCTAGCCATAACTGTAAGTCAATGGAAACTGAACAAGTATTGCATGAAGTTCAGTATCGATGAATAGAACAATGGTACTTAACACAGAGAAGGTTCTGGTTTGATTAGACAAATATGAAAACTGAAATTGTATAAACATTGCTCACGTGGAAGCACTGAGATTCTCAGTAGACCAAGCAAGCTCTGTAGTTGAACGGCTTAGCAAAGACAGACACGATAAGCTGAGATGAGAACGACTTCCTTCCTTCCGTAACTTAGCTGCTTCTGCTGGATCGTTGTATCGGAACATAATGTTACGCCCCAAAACAATGATACAACCTGAAAAAAAAAGACCTTTCATGAATGAAATGTGGAAAAAAATTACAGACACAATATGTAAAAGGCTGTAGGATCATTGTATATACTTTCCATTTGTTATAATTACCACTACGTGTAAGATTATTACATATTATATGCTGCTACTATTATCACAACACTTTTATCACTACAATATATTGATAACAGTAGGACAGCAATATTGAGAACCTTATTATTATAACAAGTTTCTTGTGCTGGCCATTTTTGCAGCAGCTGTATATAAATTAGGCTGTTCAAAAGAAAAAACGCCTCTTGCATGCTGCACATTAAGTTTTCTTTTTATTTCTCTTATGCACCCAGATCTGTTTCACCTTAGTTACAAGGCACCTTCAGTGGGTGTCCTGAAACATTACACGATTTTTTCATTTGTACTTACATGTTATAGATTTAAAACGGTTTGTTACGGCTTTTGATAATAACTGGTAAAGTACTTACAGATCAACATCTAGTTAATTATTTTTAAGCCAAATAGATTTCTCTCAGGTGGCAAACTGGTTGAAAGTTTGCACTTTTCCTTCTGGTATCTGTTTTCAACATACAACAATTTAACTGCCATTTTCCGTGTATATAGTGTCATTTGTTTCTGTAAGTGTTGTAAACTTTCACAGGTTTTGCTTTCAACTGTTTTTTTTTTTTTCTTCTTTATTTGTGAATGTATGTGTGCTGATGTAAGTTCTGTTGTTGTTGTTGTTGTTGTTGTTGTTTGTGTGTGTGTGTGTGTGTGTGTGTGTGTGTGTGTGTGTGTGTGTGTGTGTGTGTGTGTGTGTGTGTGTGTGTGGAATCATAAACTGCTGGCCATTAAAACTACAGTATCACAAAAGCAGCATGCAACATCTGTCAAACAGGCATGAAATGTAATACATGCTTCGATATATGAATGAATAGCATTTCAGCACACACACACACATGAATTATGTAGGAATAACACCATCTACATTCCACGTAGAAGAAAAGATTACACAGTCAGTTTCTCAGTCAGAAATCACATTTGAATGCTGTTCAAGATCATGTTGCACCTTGTGCAGGGCAGAGAAATGTCTATCAGCAAGCTTCGGCCATCAACAGCAGCAGGATCATGGTCCATAGAGACAACTGTTTGTCATTCAGCAAGCAATATGACTGCTTCCAATGGTCAGGATCCCATGTGTCAAGTGAATGTCAATGAAATTAGTTCAGGAAAGCCACAATCAGTGCTATGCCGAATCTCAGCAGAGATGTATGACTAGTGCTTGAGAGGACTGTTTGCTCATACATCCAGGATCGTAGAGCCATTTCATGTAACTTGGGTTGAGAAATGAGCTCTTTGCATGAGAAGTACCTACATGGACAGTGCAACAACATTGGACCACCACAGATGGTGTAATGTAACGTGATATTTTGTTAGGAAATGCTGTGGTACATTCTTAGGCTATTTGAGAAATGGAAGATATTCACATGAATGTAGAGAGAAAAACTATTATTTTAAGTTAATTGAACTAGAGTGGAACAAAACAGTCACTGGGTTTCTGTTTACACAGAGCCAAGAATATACACAGGCGTTGCACCTTACATGGGTGTGAGTGGCGAATGGACATCGTCACTGGATGTGTTATTCTGTGCAGCCACTGATGGTGGGCTATCAACAAATAACCAGAGAGCCAGTATTAGCAATGAATCTTACATAAAATGTAATGTCATTGACTCAATCTGTTGTGTATAGACAAGAGAGGAAGAGCAGCCTGGTGCTCACTGTGAAGTACACATGTTGCTCATGTTATCCTGACCTACCTCAATGCAGAAGGTGGTTAGCTGTTGTCCTGGTCGACACATTCTCCAGATCTTTTGCCCACTACAAACATCTGGTCATGGGTTGCCAAGAGACTCGAACACCACCACCACCACCACCACCACCACCACCACCACCACCACTTGCCAGCCACAAATGGTGAATTCTGGCATAAAGTTTAAGCAGCATGGGATAATATACAAGTGTGTATTATCCAAGCTAAGTTAAATTTGATTCCCAGTAGAGTTAGAGTTGCTGATGCTGTCAGAGGTTTTGAATTCCACATCCTGTTTATCCCCAAATTACCTACTGAACTTAATATGCACAATAAGTAAAATTTTGTTATTCACTATCCTTCCTTGCATTGCAATTTTAATAGACATAGTTTAAGGTGAGATACACAAAGTAAAAGCATTTGTAAACATGGAAAAAGTTTTTGACAATGTTGACTGGAATCTATTCTTTGGAATTCTAAAAGCGTCAGTAATGAAACACAGGTAGTGATAGGTTGTCTAGAATTGATACAGAAACCAGACTCATATAAGCATTGAGTAACAAAGGGCAGTAGTTGAAAGGAGGGCAAGACGGGGCTGTAACCTTTCCTCCTTTTATTCAATTAGTGCATTGAGAAAACAATAATGGAAACTAGCAATAAATCCAAAAAAGGGATGTTTTTCCAGTGGCATTGTAATTCTTTCAGAGATGGAGAAGGACCTGGCATGTCAGTTGAAAGGAATGGTTAGTGCCTTTAAAAAGAGGTTATAAGACGAATCTAATCAAATGTAAAACAACGGTGATGTAGTGTGAACTGAGCCAGGTAATGTTGTGAAAATTAGAATAGGAAATTAAATGCTCAAAGAAATTGATGAGTTTTCATTTCTGGATGGCAAAATAACTGACAACAACTGAAAAAGAGGATATGAAATGCATACTGGCAGTAGCAAGGAAAGCTTAGTACATCTTTACTGAAAATATTTGTTTGTAGCAAAACTTTATATGGAAGTGAAAAACAGATTATAAAGAGTACATACAAGGAGACAAGAGAAGCTTCTGAAATGTGATGTTACAGAATAATGAATAAGATTCAATAGGTAGATCACATAACAAATGAAGAGGCACTGAACTGAAAGGGGAGAAGAGTGCTTTATGTTATAACTGTGACCAAAAAAGGAATTGGTTGGTTAGACATATCCTGAGACATCAAGGAATAGTGACTACAGTAATGGAGAGGAGAGGAGAGGAGAGGAGAGAGAGAGAGAGAGAGAGAGAGAGAGAGAGAGAGAGAGAGAGAGTGAGTGAGTGAGTGTGTGTGTGTGTGTGTGTGTGTGTGGCACGAGTGATTGCATTTATGTTATGGGGGAGGTGGGGCGAAAAAAGCAGACAGAGAACAAGTCTTGAATATAGCGAAAAGGGTCAAACAGATGATGTAATCTGCAGTAATTAAGCAAAAAGGAAGAGGCTTGCAGAAAACAGAATAGTACGAGAATGCTTCCAGTCAGTCATTGGGCTCAAGACTATAAAACCTGTGGCACACTGAAGACCAAGCAGGCAATTCCCTACTCTCTCTACCCAGACATGGCACAATGAGCAACTGTAGGCTATTTCACAAGCTTATGCTGGCCAATACTGACCATTTCACAGCACATCTAATCAGTGTGATGCAGTATGAAGACATGACAGGGGAGTGTTTATTTTTCACTATCTGGATTAACACTATAGACTATTAGTTGCTAATATGAATAACCCAATTAACAACATTAAGAAGATATTTATACATCACATTAAGAAGATATTTATACATCACTGCACACTGTTTTACATTATTAGACAGCACTCCATGGAGTCGTCAATCAATAAAATGATTCTCAGTGCTCTTGAATGGTGGTTTAACAGTTCTTTCGAGAAAGTCCACTTCCTCTTCTACAAATGCTGCTTACTCTTCAGTTTACAGACAGACTAAATAGCAAGAATGATGATGACAATGACCAAAACAACAACAACAACAACAACAACATTGTTATGTACAAATATCATGCTTATTAAAATATGGCAATGAAACTAAGATGCAAAAAACTTATAATATATCAAGCATTTGAACTGACAATGTTGCTGTAAACATACATTTTTTCGTATGCGTATGGCAAGTTAACTTTCGTTCTGTATTTTTTAATGTTTACATTTTTGGCTATACAAAAGCTAGGAAGAGAGAGCTTCACCAGTACAGTATGACGTGTGTACCAATGGAGTTCTTCAGTGAATCATTGGAAAAAGCATTAATTTGTATTTACCAAAATTGATTCTACTAGTATTACTAACAAGGTGACCTTAATGGACTAGCTCTCTTCTTCAATTTTCTTCAGACATACAGAATTTTAAGCTCAGTGCCCAAACACCAATTCTCACACAATCTAAAAAAAATTGCATTTGAAAATTAGAAGATTCCTCACCACTGTTATCTGCAAAACATTTCCACATTAATAACACAGTTGCTGGTGCTCGAGGGCATAGCATAAAAATTTGGTAATCGTGAAGTCAATGGCTTGAATCTCGTTGGTAGCAACTTTTTGAAATATTTTATTTAAATTTCATATCATTATGTACAACAAATGCAAATATAGTTTATAATTTTGCAACCCACCTCTATACCCCTGTGGGGGTGTATGCTATGGTAGCCCTCCACTCATCCATGAAGAAGGTTTCAGTTTGGAACAGCAGAAATGCAGTATTTAGTGGGATCATGACACAATCCTTCACATGCCAAACTTTGATCTCTACTACTACTGCTTTGCTACCTGCTGTATTTCGTGAACTTCACTAATTGCAACTTTAATTAGTTCATTTTGTGTTCTTGTTTCTTCAAAAGTTTCTCTCTGTCTGCTTGCTGAGTGTCTCACTTGATTCTCTTCTCTAATTGCACCATGCAATTACTAATTAGAAATAGAAAGATGTTATTTTTATAAAAAGCTACAGTCCAATACTTGTTAACTAATGTTACCATTTGTTGATAAATATGGAATGTTAGCAAACAAAACCACAAGTTACTATCGTCGACATTCAAACCAATGACTTCACAGCTACTAGGCTTTTAAGATAGTTGTTAAGTTGGTGACATCTATACTAATAACCTTAAAATAATTTGTAGTTAACACTGGTTGGTAATCTTCTGGTTTTAAAAGGCGTTTTTTCTTCTTCCTCATATTGCTGTAGGAAACTGATGTCCAGGCACTGACCTTCAAAAATCCTATGGTACAAAGAAAATTGAAGGGGATCAGACAGTAAGTTCCACTTGTAAGTGTGAAAACAGTAACTCTTCTATTTTTTGATCAAGGTAACTTTGTGATTAGCATTGCAGTGAGTCTTTTGATAATAGCCAGCTACCTGTATAAGGAACTCACAGTTCTTTCTTGGCATCACATGCTTGCCCAGTTACCTATTTTGCTAGTACATGTGTAGTGCTTTTATTATTTCCAAAAACACCTTGCGCATTCCTACATTCCATCATTTTGAAAGGCTACGAAATACAACATGTAACTGGTAGCATAAGATATGGAAATGGTTCAAAAATGGCTCTGAGCACTATGGTACTTAACTTCTGAGGTCATCAGTCCCCTAGAATTTAGAACTACTTAAACCTAACTAACCTAGGGACATCACGCACAACCATGCCTGAGGCAGGATTGGAACCTGCGACCGTAGCAGTTGCGTGGTTCCAGACTGTAGTGCCTAGAACTGCTCAGCCACTCCAGCCAGCTATGGAAATGGAAATGAGCATTTGGCGTCACTCGCCGGGTGGCCCAGTGTGGGGCAGGTCTGGCCACCTTGGTGCAGGTCTTATTACATTTGACGTCACATTGGGTGAACTGTGTGCCAGATAGGAATGAAATGATGATGAAGACAGCACAACACCCAGTCCCTGAGCAGGCAATCTGTCAAGCTGATCACTCAGCTATCGGGGCGGACAGCATAAGATATGAAAATATGTTACATTTCGTCATTGGTAAGATGACATAGTGTAACGACTAGAATATGGCTTACTAGCTACCAGTGTTACGTCAACGATATAAAACTGTTCATTAGATACATTGTATCACGTCAACATTCTCAGTCGTGAGAAAAGTGCAAACTGCCACCAAGAGAAAATTTTGGACACCAAGTGGACTAAACTCATAGGTGGTGACGGACACTTGGTACATGCTTCACTTTGTTTTGTATACAACCATGATTTTTATTGTTACACTGTATAAAACAATTTCATCAGTAAACCTGGAAAACACATTACAGTGTTTTACAAAAGGTATCTTTTTTTTAAAAAAACAATTTGAAACAGATCTTTTCAGTGGTCAAAATTAATACATTGGAAGAACACAGATTGGTGCTGGGGCCAACTCTCTGTAAACAAACAATTTTTTTTTTACAACTTACAGCCTATAAATTACTAGCATCAGTAAAAGTTCATAAATATCATTTTTATAAGAATTCACAAAGTCTACAAATACCAGCTGATGCATGTGGCATTCACTTATGAGGAACAGGTGCAGCCCATGTCAAAACATGTTTGTTCACTGACAGTTGGCCTCAGCACCAATCAGCGCATTCTTCCAATGTATTATTTCAACGACTCAAAAGATCTGTTACACATTGTTTTGTAAAGAAATACCTTTTGTAAAATATTGTAAAGTGATTTCAATGTATACTGATGAAACTATTTTATATGATGAAAATTATATCTGTAAACAAATCAAAATGCAATGTGTACCAAGTATCCAGCACCACTTGGTGGTTTAATACACTTTGTTTCCAAAATTTTCCTTGGTAGCAGTATGCACTTGTCTTGTGATTGAGAATGCTGATATGCTGGTAAGTCACATCATCTTTGTTTTTAGAACAATTTTATATGAGTGACATAACACTGGTAAGCTAGAAAGCCATATTCTAGTTGTTAAACTATGTCTCTTACCAAGAGTGAAGTATAACGTATTTTCATATCTTCTGATACTAGTTTTGTGCTGTATTTTATAGCCTTTGAAAATGATGGAATGTCAAAATGCATAATGTATTTTTGGAAATAATAAAACTGTGGCCAAGACATAAGGAAGTTATTAAAGTGCATTCAAATGGCTGCTTTGTCTCACAGCATTTTCATGCAAATTGCACCTGATACATGCATAGCTTTGTCTGGCATGTTACTTATAAAGGGTAGAGAGAGGAGAGCCAAATACTGAGGGACTTTGAGCCATATAGCATACCTGTCTAAAAACTATTGTTTCTATATAAAACACAACTGGAAACCACCATTATTCAGTTCACATATTTTCCTCCTTATGCAGTTCCAAACAAATGATTCTAACAAAAATATTTGCTAAAAAACTGAGTTCTTCTGTACTTTGTAGTCTACCATTGGAGCTTGATAATAAGTTAACTGTTTATAAGTTGTTACGATGCTTAAGTAATCCATTGCACTTAACTCAGAGTCTTCTGTAGGTCATTCTTACTGCATATGGAATGTGGCTTACATACCAGAATTGTTTTTATAGCTGAAAGGAAAGTAGAATATCACTCCAATCTGGAGTAAATACATTTTATACATGATAACACATCATACCACATTTGACTCAATGTTGTCACCTAGTGTACTAAGCTACATTCATTGATATGTTTTACATTTCTCTTTTGTAAGCAATTTATTTAGATAGTCACAGCCCCCATTCAAAATATACATCACATTACAGACTTTAAAAAAAAAATGTTCTGGGTCACAGAAAAGAGATATCATCACAGATGCAGTGTCATATTTATCAAAGGTGTGAGTTGCCTAAAGTATAAATCCCAAACATTTCATAATCTCTTTGAGATATCAAATTAAGGTTTTTTGGCTAAAGATATTACAGATAAGGATTAATATTTTGCTATAGGTTAGTAATTAAAACTCTATCAACTAGAAGACACATGCAGCTACTTTTAAATGAGATGAATATTTTTCTAACATCTGATATAAGAAATGAGAAGTACTGCGATGTTACAGATCCTAATAATTACTATAAAAACTCTGCAGAGGAAGTTAACTGCTGTCATGACATTGCCAATAAATTATGTGCAAGTGGTACCCCACAGCTCATACATATTTCAAAAAATCATATCTCACAACTATCTAGAGCTGCTCATGGGATAAACCTTTATCAGCTATCACATTTGATTAACAGAACATCTTCAGGTACAATAAAAATCTTTACATCAGCGTGTATTGTAATATTTTTAATGTGGAATATAAATAAAAATCCATGCTGTTTCACTGAAACTGTCATCAATAATAAAATACATTAACACAGACAACAGCATTTTGCTATTGACAGCCACCTTCATCAGTAGCTGTAGGGAGTTCTGAAATCTTACTTTTATGAAATGCTAGTATCAGCTGGAAGAGTTAATGTATTGCTTCTTTCATTAGCAGTCTGCCTTGAAAATGGTGGTGTGTTCTCCCACCGAAATATCGGCAGTAGCTGAAAGTGTTACCTGGCTGAATTCCAGGAAGTGATTTGAAAATTTATGACTTGTCTGAATAGTATGGAAGAATACTACCCATGAAAGCCAAGGTCCTGCATTCAAGTCATGACCTGGAACACAGGTTTTACCTGACATGGCATTTCAAACCAATGCACACACTGCTACAGACAGAAATATTCATTCTGTGTTCATACATAACTTTATGCTGTCTAAAGTAATGAAAATCAGCAACTATGATGAATAAATGAATGAAAAGACTTTTCTGCAGTGGTTGGAGAACTCCCCATTATAAAAATACACTAATATTTTGTAAGTGTAATGAACAATGTCTGCTATCATTCATCTGTACAAAAGGGTGATTTATTGCAGATCCTGACTTAGAATAAACCACTGTAATAACATTATGATGTAGATGAACTTGATAAAAAATATAGCCATAGCCTTTTGAGGCTATCGCCATATCACTGCCATTTTAATTGTGGGGAGTTTAGATGGATGGGTGTAAAAGACAATAAGAATGTACACTACAAGAAATACAACATTTTACTAGGAATACTGCAAGCAAAATTTATCAAGAGAGTTGCACAGTACCATGGGTGGAATAAAGGCACAAAAAATTACAGCAAGGGAGAATGAATGTGTAATGAAAACTACCAATGAGTAACCTATTATTTTCTTGACAGTAGGAGCAGTTGTAGTGACCCTACAGACAGCAGAGCAAAAGATTCACAATGTAATTTACAAGCATACATTGGTGATATAGCCTGCTGTACTAAGACTTCAGTTATGTTCAGGTCTTACAATCATTTTTCTGCTTTAAAAGGTGACTTTTTACTAGCAACATTTACTAAGTATGACTGGACACTCATCTTATGGCTGCTATTCACCTTTTAACATGTGGTTAGCTTCTGCTGCTACTACTGTCACCACCATTACTGCCCTCCTCACAACAAAGAAGCCAACGACAACAATCTGTAAGCAAATGTTTTCTTGGAGCTTAAAAGAAAAAATCTTCTTTTTTAATGTGTAGTGTGTGCTCAACTATCAATTCCATCAGAAACTGTCATGCTGCATACCAGTCAGCAACAAAGTTTCCAGTCACTACCGTTTGTCAATCACAACGTTATTTTATTTGAGGTCTAGGGACCATGTAGGATGATCTGGTATTACATTAATTATATAAATAAATAACTCAAGCAGCTGACATAAGAACCAACAGAAGTAGGCAAGACTAAAATGCTGAAATTTGGCTTCTTTGGCCTAGTAAATATGTGATATGCCCAAGCATTGCATTTCCAATTACCATTATATTGATTAAGACAACACACAGATTTTGATTCTAGGTTAATAATTTTGGGATTTGATGGTCAAGAAAGCAGTGACAACATAATCAGCATAGCATATAACTTTATTACCTGGTGAGAATGTTTGTATCTGGATAATATGTAGTATTCATTTCTATCTTTGTTCTAAGAGGAGTTGTATATTGGGACTTTGTCAAATACTAGACTAAAATTTTAACACAGTGTAATGATATATAAAACTCAGTTAAGTCCAAGATTAACAAATGATTGCTGAATGAATGCAAGAAAGAGGCAATTTATCTCACCTTGCGACAGTCTAGTTGGTTTGTCAACCAGGACTGTGTTGACCCAGCACTGCGCTGAATGCTTTGGAATGAGAGTAGCTACACCATCCTTCAGCTGAACACTGCAGTGTTCTGCTTCAACTCCAACTCCATCCAGAACAATGTCTTGCTGCGTGGGTGCATCCTCCGTACCAATTAATGTCTCACCCTCCTACAAAATAATTATTATTTCTGTTTCATGAATATACACTTACAGATTGGATAGAATAAAGGCAACTATGTGATGAAACACTGTTAAAGGAACTACTTAGAGCAAAATACTTCAAGACAACACCTACAAGTTTCTTTCTCAACATTATTGCATTAGCTTAATTGCTCATTGTTATTGGTAAGAATCATCTGTGAACTTGTCAAATAAACCACAAACTGACTAAACATAAAATCAAGTTCGGTAGAGTCATTCACATCTGTCTCCACTCAATCTATTGTGCAAAAATCTTATAGCAATAAAACATTGCTAATACTGTATGCTACAAATGCTGCCTCAGCTAAATCTCTCTACTAAGATAAATTAGTTCATCATATGACACACAGTCATATGAACCTAACTCATGAGCCACCCAGTAAGAGGGCCCTCTTTACGCAAGCAGATTCTAAATCATCTGATTTGTTCATGTTCACCGATATTGTCTTGGCTGTAAGCAACAATAGAAGAGAGATACCCTCCTCATTTTTCTTGAATCTTATCACCATATCCAGATACATTTTATTCCATCTCTTTCACAAACATTCACCTTCTTTTAAGTCAATCACTCATCCTCTAACAGCTTCATAAGAACAATTGCTTGTATGAATTCCAACATCCATAAAAATTACCTTCACTTCCTCTGCTACCCCACAGAAAGGGCTCCCTTCCCTTTCAAGCCTAGGTATCTACAGTAATAAGTAACATTATTGAAATATAGTAAAAACTGTTCTAAAATAAACATTTCACTCAGCTTCTATTGTGACACTTAGCTGCTGACTACAGTTCTACCTGACACTTCACACTTGCATGCTTCTATTGGGTGAAAGGAATTTGGTTCCATTGGATAGAAATAGTGTGATTGGAGCACAGCCCTCTACAACACAATGAAGAAATTTGACGAGAGCAAGTAATTTGTTTTTAATTAAATTTGATTTATAACAACTCTGAGCCATGCGGAGTGGCCATGTGGTTTGAGATGCCATGTCACGGACATCATGGCCCTCCTGCTGGAGGTTCGAGTCCTCCCTCGGTCGTGTGTGTGTGTGTGTGTGTGTGTGTGTGTGTGTGTGTGTGTGTGTGTCATTCTTAGCATAAGTTATTTAAAGTAGTGTGTAAGTCTAGGGACCGATGACCTCAGCAGTTTGGTCCCTCAGGATTTGAACATTTAACAACTCTGAAATGGCCAGTCATATGGACAAAATTTGGGAAGAAAACAAGGCAATGGAGAACACAAGTCACATTCCAGTATTGTAGTCACATTCCAGTATTGTACACGACCACTATCCACAGGCTGGCCAATATACAGGGTTATTACAAATAATTGAAGCGATTTCACAGCTCTACAATAACTTTATTATTTGAGATATTTTCACAATGCTTTGCACACACATACAAAAACCCAAAAAGTTTTTTTAGGCGTTCACAAATGTTCGATATGTGCCCCTTTAGTGATTCGGCAGACATCAAGCCGATAATCAAGTTCCTCCCACACTCGGTGCAGCATGTCCCCATCAATGAGTTCGAAAGCATCGTTGATGCGAACTCGCAGTTCTGGCATGTTTCTTGGTAGAGGAGGTTTAAACACTGAATCTTTCACATAACCCCACAGATAGAAATCGCATGGGTTAAGTTGGGAGAGCGTGGAGGCCACGACATGAATTGCTGATCATGATCTCCACCACGACCGATCCATCGGTTTTCCAATCTCCTGTTTAAGAAATGCCGAACATCATGATGGAAGTGCAGTGGAGCACCATCCTGTTGAAAGATGAAGTCGGCGCTGTCGGTCTCCAATTGTGGCATGAGCCAATTTTCCAGCATGTCCAGATACACGTGTCCTGTAACGTTTTTTTCGCAGAAGAAAAAGGGGCCGTAAACTTTAAACCATGAGATTGCACAAAACACGTTAACTTTTGGTGAATTGCGAATCTGCTCCATGAATGCATGAGGATTCTCTACTGGCCAGATTCGCACATTGTGTCTGTTCACTTCACCATTAAGAAAAAATGTTGCTTCATCACTGAAAACAAGTTTCGCACTGAACGCATCCTCTTCCATGAGCTGTTGCAATCACGCCGAAAATTCAAAGCGTTTGACTTTGTCATCGGGTGTCAGGGGTTGTAGCAATTGTAAACGGTAAGGCTTCTGCTTTAGCCTTTTCCGTAAGATTTTCCAAACCGTCGGCTGTGGTACGTTTAGCTCCCTGCTTGCTTTATTCGTCGACTTCCGCGGGCTACGCGTGAAACTTGCCCGCACGCGTTCAACCGTTTCTTCGTTCACTGCAGGCCGACCCGTTGATTTCCCCTTACAGAGGCATCCAGAAGCTTTAAACTGCGCATAACATCGCCGAATGGAGTTAGCAGCTCGTGAATCTTTGTTGAACTTCGTCCTGAAGTGTCGTTGCACTGTTATGACTGACTGATGTGAGTGCATTTCAAGCATGACTCACGCTTTCTCGGCTCCTGTCGCCATTTTGTCTCACTGCGCTCTCGAGCGCTCTGGCGGCAGAAACCTGAAGTGCAGCTTCAGCCGAACAAAACTTTATGAGTTTTTCTACGTATCCGTAGTGTGTCGTGACCATATGTCAATGAATGGAGCTACAGTGAATTTATGAAATCGCTTCAATCATTTGTAATAGCCCTGTACTATGTGTGATATGGTATAACTGAAGAAAAATGTGGGGGAAAATATCAACATTAAAAGTGATTGGGCTAACAACAAGAGCTGAACTGTTCATTCAATGAATAACAGCAAACTGACATGACTGGCATGCTAAAAATCATATTACTTGGATAGTGTGTGGACTTTTGAATGTTCACATTTAGCTACATTACACACCCACCACCCCCTTCTTCCTCACAGTCATAAATATATTTTAATTTTCTAGTATGTATTATGGTTGATAGCATAATGTAAGTAAACAGAATAATACAGAACAAAATGACCACTTTTGAATTTGCACAAGACTTTCCTTTGGGAAGACATAAACAGAAATACAGAAACATACATTAAACAAAAGTTATTTCCTCTTTCTCACTATATACAGTACTCATTACTGAACAACATGTCTCAATTTTACTGACCTTTAAGTGATACAATGTGACACCTGTGCTAAGAACATTATCATCAATGCCAACAAGATGAGGCATATCAGAATCAAGGACAACTCCCAGACCAGACTTTCTTAAACCAAGTGCTTTCTGCTCTTGAAGGATCTTTTGTGTTTCACGCCATTTTTCCGCCCATTCTTCTGTCAGCACCTTCTCCTGTACTTCTTTTTGGTGAAGCTGTGCTAATACCTGTGGTTGTGATTCAGTTGTCTGAAAAGAATAACGTATGCTTTTATTAAAACAAGCTACAGCAAAAAAATTGTCTACTCTATAAACATTACAATTTTTAAAGGAGTAAGAAATATTAGTGCCACTGCACTTTTAAAGGTTGTCATAAAAATAAATCTGGGTATCACATTTATAATCTTCATGGGACGTGGGTAGACTGACTCCCATAAAATACCTACTAACAAGGGAACCTCCCCATCGCACCCCCCTCAGATATAGTTATAAGTTGGCACAGTGGATAGGCCTTGAAAAACTGAACACAGATCAATCGAGAAAACAGGAAGAAGTTGTGTGGAACTATGAAAAAAATAAGCAAAATATACAAACTGAGTAGTCCATGCGCAACATATGCAATATCAAGGATAACATGAGCGCAGAAGCGCCGTGGTCCCGTGGTTAGCGTGAGCAGCTGCGAATGAGAGGTCTTTGGTTCAAGTCATCCCTCGAGTGAAAATTTTAAATTTTTTATTTTCGCAACATAATGATCTGTTCACTTGAATAAGTTTAGTGTCTGTGTTTCACGACCGCACTGCAAAACCGTGCGATTAGCAGACGAAAGGACATGCCTCTCCAATGGGAACCAATAACATTTCATCGCAAGGTCATAGGTCAACCGATTCCTCCACAGGAAAACACGTCTGATATATTCTATACGACACTGGTAACGGCATGTGCGTCACATGACAGGAATATGTTGTCAACCCACCTAACTTATACACTTGGCGAATGGGTAAAAAGATTCTGCTACCTTGCCCGATGTGGGTTTTCTTGCGGATGTGACAATCACTCCCAATAAAGTGATGAAAATGTAAGAGTTTGTCACATAAACTGAAAATAAAAAATTAAACTTTCTACTCGAGGGAAGACTTGAACCAAGGACCTCTCGTACCGCAGCCGCTCACGCTAACCACGGGACCACGGCTCTCCTCACCTCTCATTGTCCTTAATGTTGCTTATGTTGTGCATGGACTACTCATTTCGTATATTTTGCTTATTTTTTCATAGTTCCACACAACTTCTTCCCGTTTTCTCGATTGATCTGTGTTCAGTTTTCAAGGCCTATCCACTGTGCCAACTTATAACTAAATCTGAGGGGGGTGCGATGGGGAGGTTCCCTTGTAAGTGATGGCAGGAAAAAACACATATAAAGAATGTGGAAATGTGCAAGCTTCTGTAGCCATTAGCTCCTTCTGCAGAAGGGGTGAACAGAAATGAAGATGGATGAAGGAAGACAAATGTTGAGTTTTAGGAAATTGGAAGAATTAGGGAAAAGTCACCCAGAACACTGGGTCAGGTGAGACTTACTGGAGGGGATGAGAAGGGAAGACTGATTGTTGCTGCCTGCACTGAACGAGATTTGAAAACCAGAGAACTTAAAAGTGAAAGATACGGTAATAAGCAAGACTGAGATTACTGGTAAAACATTAGGAAAGTGTAATAAAAGTGGAAAGCTAATACACAAATTAAAAAATACCAAATGTATTTAAAAAATTAAAATAGAGGAAAGAAAAGGAATAGTGTTGTGTATCAGGCTTAAGGGTACACAACAAACATAGCAAAATGCTACCAAAACACAAGCCTGGTGCCTCTCAGTTCCTAGCAGCTGTCTCCATATGGCACTTACCAAATCAGACCATTTTCTGCTTCTGCACCATGTCCTGCTGCGTATTGTATTCATCTATTGACACTGCAGACACCCACCAAAGGGAGCACTGTCAACTGTGAACTACATTGCTTCTGCCTTTTACTGGCAGACAAGGACATTCTTCAGCCTAAAGGCATAAAAAACTATGCGCCAAGGATGCGCAGTTATGGTCTGGAAGTTGAAAAGTTCAGATATGCGCCTGCAGCCACCTCATTACAGTTCTCAGAAGACTACAGTCCGATTGAACAGTCCTACTTAGGCAGTAACAGTACAATTAAGAGTACTGGTCATTAAAATGCAGCATGAGCAGCAAGGCTCCCAACACAATTTCCTGGAGTGCATCCAAAGTTACTACTACACCTAATGATGATTCTCCATGCAAGATTACCTGGTGCATCCTTCCTACCAAAAAGTCCTCAGTCCAGTCGTAAATTTCTTTTGACAATAACCTTAGATGTGTTACTGAGTCAGATGCTTTTTGGTAATCATGAAATACTGCATCTGCTGACTGCCTTGATCCAAAGCTTTCAGTATGTATGTGATAAAAGTTTGAGCTGAGCTTCACATGATCGATGTTTTCAGAAAATATGCTGGTTGGCATGGAGGAGGTCATTCTGTTCAAGATACCTTATTACATTTGAGCTCAGAATTTGTTCAAAGATTCTACACCAAATTGTTGTCACGGGTATTACGTGGTAGTTTTGTGGATCAAGTCTTGTAAGCATGCACAATTTGTGTTTTCTTCCATCTACAAGGCACAGTTTTTTTGTTCATGGGATCTGTGACAGATTACAATTAGAAAAGATACTAAATAAGCCGCAAATTCAGCATAGAATCTGATAGGGATTTCATCGGACCCTAGAGATTTGTTCAATTTTAACAAATTCAGCTGTTTCTCAAAAGCACTGACAGTAACACTGTTTCAGTCACCTTTTCAGTGGTACAAGGATTGAATTGGGGAAATTTTCCCAGGTTTTCTTTCATGCGGGAACATCTGAAAATGGAGTGAGCATTTCAACTTTTGCTTTGCTACCCTTAGTTTCAGTTCCTGTCTCATTCCTGAGTGCCCGGACACTAACTTTGGTGCCACTAACAGCCTTCACATATGAAAAGAATTTCTTTGGGTTTTGTGAAATATTATCTGACTATACTCTGCTATGGTAGTCTCTGAAGGCTTCATGCACTGCTCTTGTCACAGCTAAACATGTTTCATTCAGTATCTCTCTATCTATAATCCTATGGATTGTTTTAAACCTATTATGCAGTAGTTTGTTTCTTTAGAACTTTCTTTTTAGTGACTGTATACCATGGAGGTTACCTCCCATTATGAACAGTCCTACTGGGAACATATCTATGTAGTGTGTGACCAACATTCTTTTAATGTTGAGCCATAGTCCCTCTACATGCTCCTGCCTATGCTGCAAGTTTCAAGTTCCTCATTCAGATGTGACACTACTGCTTTTCAATCTACTTAACAGAACTCTACTTGTTAAAGACGTCCATTGTACTTTAGTAATCACTGTTGCCACAACCATGTCATGGTCACTGATACTGTTGACATCCTCAAAGAGGTCAGATCTACTTGTTGCCATTAGATCCAATACATTTCCATCATGACTGGGATTCTCAACTATCTGTTCTAGGTAATTTACAGAGAAGGCATTTAGTAACTTTTCGCAGGATGTCTTCTCACACCAACCAATAACAAACTTTCCCAATTGATTCTTGGATTACTGAAGTCTCCATCAATGATTACAGTATGATTGGGGAACTTACATACAAATGAACTGAGGTTTTCTCTAGGGTTTTCAGTTACATCAGGAGATGAGTCTGGTGGGCAACAGAAGGATCCAGTTACTATTTTATGACCACCCCTGATACTGAGACTCGCCCAAACAATCTCGCATGCAGCTTCAATTTCTGTCTCACTGGATTGAAGTTTCTTGACTACTGCAACAAATACATCAAGTCTATTTCCCTTTAGCCTACGATTTCAATATACCCTTACGTATTTCCCAAAAATCTCACTGCTTTCAATTTCAGGTGTCAACTAGCTTTCTGTACCTAGTATTATGTGAGTTTCATTGCTTTTCAGGAGTGCTTAAAACTGTGGCATTTTGTTGCGAATGATTCAGTAATTAACTACTAGGATTTTGATGCTCTCATCTGTGGGGGAATTCTTTTGAATCTTACACTTATACTTCTGGGTCTCCTACAACCGTCGTTATCTGGACTAGATGGAGAGTCATCTAATCAAAAAACCCTCGTTTGCACCCCACACACAGTCAGCTACTTTGTTGTGTGCAGTAATGTTGCGGAACAGCTCAGTACTTCCCAATATATATGAACAGTCTCCAAGCCAATTTTAAATTTACTACAGAAGTAGAAAAGGATCAGCAGCTACCCTTTCTAGATATGCTAGTTACAAGAACTGGTGAGAACATGGGCCACATGATGTGTCAAAAACTGAAACATATGGACCGAAATCTGCACAAGCTTTCAAATCATCACCCAAGCCAGTAATATCCTTGTAACACGGGCATGATAAATGTGTGATCCACAGCACCTTCGGCACAAGATGCAGCATCTGGAATGCATTCTGAGGAATGGTGGGTACTCCATCAGTTGCATTAGAATTGATATGTTGGAAGAGGAAACAGTGTGGAGAAAAGCTCCCACTCAAGAAAGCTATTAAAATTAATAAGTATGACAATAATTTTAACAAAAAAGAAGGAAGTCTAAAGGTAAACTGATCCTGGATTCCTGTGTTGTTGCAAATGACTGTTGCAAGTAACAAGTGGAGAACCACACCTGTAATGACTAGGGAAATGTTCTCAGATGTTGGTACACAAAGTTTATATATTTTCTGGCCATGGGCTCAATTCTAGTATGCCACTAGCAATAAAGTGTGAACCTTTGAAAATTCCAGCCACTCATGCTGGCGAAAAAGCCAGAAAAATCATTAAACAAATGTTGGCCAAAGATCTTGAGACAAGAGCCAACAGGCAATATGCCACAATGTCACATATGAAGTATAACAACTTAAATTGGAATGAAGAGTTTGTGAAACTCAATCCCATCATTAAATTGGCTTGTTTTGAATTATTGGTGCCCCTACCTAATGCATGGATTATTGTCAACTGCATACTACACTTTCTGTAATTAATCTGGAAAATTGCATACAACATTGTCATTAGAAACTTTACTATTACATCTACAAATGAAGAGTCATAATTATTTGATGGTATGATAGTCACTAGGTTATAGTTTCTCTTCATAGATGCTAAAAGGTGTGTACGCCCTGTTAAGAGTGTATGTTACATTTTTATTTATTAGTTGCTTACCATGTTTACCATGTAATTGGCTTCATCAAAATACATTTTGCATTTTCATAAAAGTATAGTTGTTACTAATTTTTACATTATGCATCATGCATATATATAAATACATCTTTTTAGTAGTTAGTAATTTTTACGTTTTACACACATCATCATTTTACATTACACATAAATACATAAACTTCTTACTGATCAAATATTTCAGCAATAATCATTATATAGCTTACATTCCAGAATTAATTATACAGTTTCACACATTTAGTGAATGATAGGTACATTATTACATTGTTTACACATTCCTTCCAAATTGCTTGCAAGATATTCTTGAATTGAGTAGTATGCTTTATTTTTAAACCATGTGTCTAATACCTCCTTAAATTTAAAGATGGTGAGGGTTTTGACTGATTGTGGCAGTTTATTATATAACTTTAGACTTAGGTGTTTGTGACTGTTGTGTGTCAGTGACAGCCTAGAATACAGTATATCAAGCATGCAGTTGTTTCTGGTGCTATGCAAATGTAAATTCACTCTCTGCGTAAATTATTGTATATTTTCTTTTATGTATATAAAGCAGTTATAAATATAGAGACTTGGGAGGGTCATTAAGTTTAATAGGCTGAAGTGCTCCTTACTGGTTTCTCTTGGACCCACTCCTTGTAAATTAAAATAATAGACTAGGATTAGATACCCTATTATTTTAAATGTTAATTACATTTACCAGGGTACTATTAGTTAAGGTCTTTAAACCCAAAGAATTTGGCGGTATTTCATTCCATTCAGAGGAATCCACCCCGTGATTGATAATACACGATTAACTCTACTTAATTTATTTGTTTGTATATCTCCGTTATCAGAGAATCTTTTTAGAGTTACAATTCTCAGGATTTATAATTATAAAATATTTCAGGTCAAGGTGCAGCTCATAGTTAAGAGGGGGTGGGTTGGCTTTTTTTCCATTTGAACACACAGTTTATGCCTGTTGAATTACCCCATAACAGAATCCCATATTGTAGCTGTGACTGAAAGATCGCATAGCAGCAAAGCATCAATAAACTTTTACTCACAGCATATGGTCGTACCATGAGAGCCTTTGGTCCATCGTTAGTCCCAATAGTTTAACACTGTGATTCTCTTCTTTCCATACCTTCAGATTAAAATAAATTTCCTCTCTTTTTGTGTTGTTTATACATAACTGGTTAACAATACACGACACCCTACATTTTTCAAGAAGTTTATTCTTTTTGTGTACCACCTCTTGCATACTCTCACCTGTGGAGATCATGGTCATATCATCGGTATATAAGACATTTTTGCAGGCTATATACTTTGAGAAGTCGTTAACATAAACAATAAAGAGGAAGGGTCCACGAATGGAGCCCTGTGGAATTCCTCTCTTAAATTTCATTAGTTCTGACCTTTCATTGTTCACATACACCAACTGTTGCCTGTTATTTAGGTATGATTTAATTTGAGTAAGTGGTTAGTCTGCAATATCATAATATTCTAATTTTTTTAAAAAATTATCTCGTGTGATACTGAATCAAATGCTTTGCTTAAGTCTACAAGTGTTACACAGGTGGTCAGTTTCCTTTCAAAAGCTCTGTGGATTTCAGTTATCAAGCTTTCAATAGCTTTTATGGTTGACTGATTAGTTCAAAATCCGAACTGGCTGTCATTAAGTAATTTATTGCTCTCAAAATACATGTAGATTTGTGCATGTGAACAGCTCTCTATGATTTTGGCCAGTAGAGGGACAACTGATTTTGGCCTATAGCTATCTGGTATCTCTCTGTCACCCTTTTTGTATATGAGGAGTGTAACCGTAGTTTTAAGGCAATCTGGGAAAATGCCATCATCAAGGATTTTATTTGCAAGGTAGAGTAGAGGAGTTCTAATTTCCTTAATTATAACCTTTATTACAAAATTACTGAATCCATGGTAGTCTTCTGTTCTAGAGTTGTTCAGCTTGTTTATGAAGTTGTTTACATCTGTAACAGTTATTCTACTCCAGTTAAATCTTTTTATCTGTATCACTCAGTGACTGCAAATGAAAAGATTCTACATCAGTTAAATCGTCACTTTTTGCTACATGGAGATTTACTGAATTTATGAAGTGTTCACTGAGCACGTTTTAGAATTTAAAATATACTCTTCATTTTGCTTTCGTTTTTCCTGCTTTAATTTCCAATTTGTATCTTTATCTTAAGCTTATATATCTATTCTTGTTTTCTTGAGTGCCTTCAACTGTGCACTTCAGCATGAGTATAAAGATTCTGATTTCATTGAGGTGTGGGGTTTAGCACTTTTTTGTATGTTGTGGTTTACACATATTGCTGGGGTTATATCTCTTCGTAATAATAGGGCAGTTATAGTCTAATGTATTTTTTATGTTCGATATGAATGCAGAAAAGCTTTCGTTTATATCTTTGTCGATGGCTAGTATTCCAGCCCATTCTATTCTACTCAGTTCACTTACCATTATTTCAATGTTCTCTTCCTTGAGAGCTCTATATGTAGTTAACATGCTGACATCATGAAGTGTCAGATTTTCAATTTTGAGCCATTTGCCATCTTGGTCAGATAGTCCTAATTTGATGGTATCCCACTCTACTTGATTAATACACACATTGCTAATTATACTGTCAATGCATGCCTCCATTCTGGTCGGTTTTTCATTTAAGCAGTAGTAATTCATTGATATTAAGAAATTTAGGATGTGTACCACAGTTTTTCTCTTTTCTCTTACATCTATATTAATGTCTCCTGTGATTAAATGTTTTATATTGCATGTATCTGCAGATTAATTCAGAGAGTTTTTCTGCGAATACCTCCTCATCAGAAGCTTGTGGTCGGTAAACTGTTGCAATAATGAGTTTCTGAGTGTGTATAACCAAGGCAGATGGTTCAAAAACTCCTTCAACAGACAGGTTTGTGTGGTTTATGATTGAATATCTTAGATTCAAATTTTTGTTGATATGGTCTACAGTATCTTGTTGCCAGTAAGCAGCCAAATGGTACAAATAAGCTCATTTCTGCACTTAATTTCCTTCAGCAAGTACTGTAGTGTTCTGACTTTGTTTCTTACAGATTGTACATTTATATGTAACAAAAGTAGTTCATTTTTGTTGCAAGGTGGTACATTGCTTACATTGGGCTTACGTTTGATTATTTACTTTAAGTGTGTTTTTTGTATTGTGTTCTGAAGTTCTTTGTTTTGACTAAGTCTGACACATTTCAGACTTGGTCAGCCTTATACATTTCCTTGACCTGGTTCTGAGTTTTGGGACATACTTTCCAAATTGCTGACCCAAGATAATTTATTATTTACCATGTTGTTGTTGTTGTTGTTGTTGTTGTTGTCGTCTTCAGTCCTGACACTGGTTTCATACAGCTCTCCATGCTATTCTATCCTGTGCAAGCTTCTTCATTTCCCAGTACTTACTGCAACCTACGTCCTTCTGAATCTGCTTAGTGTATTCGTCTCTTGGTCTCCCTCTACGATTTTTACCCCCCACGCAGCCCTCCAATGCTAAATTTGTGATCCCTTGATGCCTCAGAACATGTCCTACCAACCGGTCCCTCCTTCTTGTCAAGTTGTGCCACAAACTCCTCTTCTCCCCAATTCTATTCAATACCCCCTCATTTGTTATGTGATCTACCCATCTAATCTTCAGCATTCTTCTGTAGCACCACATTTCGAATGCTTCTATTCTCTTCTTGTCTAAACTATTTATCGTCCATGTTTCACTTCCATACATGGCTACACTCCATACAAATACTTTCAGAAACGACTTCCTGACACTTATATCTATACTCAATGTTAACAAATTTCTCTTCTTCAGAAACGCTTTCCTTGCCATTGCCAGTCTACATTTTATATCCTCTCTACTTCGACTATCATCAGTTATTTTGCTCCCCAAATAGCAAAACTCTTTTACTACTTTAAGTGTCTCATTTCCTAATCTAATTCTCTCAGCATCACCCAACTTAATTCGACTACATTCCATTATTCTAGTTTTGCTTTTATTGATGTTCATCTTATATCCTCCTTTCAAGACACTGTCCATTCCGCTCAACTGCTCTTCCAAGTCCTTTGCTGTCTCTGACAGAATTACAATGTCATCGGCGAACCTCAACGTTTTTATTTCTCCTCCATGAATTTTAATACCTACTCCGAATTTTTCTTTTGTTTCCTTTACTGCTTGCTCAATATACAGATTGAATAACACCGGGGACAGGCTACAAGCCTGTCTCACTCCCTTCCCAACCGCTGCTTCCCTTTCATGCCCCTCGAATCTTATAACTGCCATCTGGTTTCTGTACAAATTGAAAATAGCCTTTCGCTCCCTGTATTTTACCCCTGCCACCTTTAGAATTTGAAAGAGAGTATTCCTGTCAACATTGTCAAAAGCTTTCTCTAAGTGTACAAATGCTAGAAATATAGGTTTGCCTTTCCTTACTCTATTTTCTAAGATAAGACGTAGGGTCAGTATTGCCTCATGTGTTTCAACATTTCTGCGGAATCCAAACTGATCTTCGCCGAGGTCAGCTTCTACCAGTTTTTCCATTTGTCTGTAAAGAATTCACGTTAGTATTTTGCAGCTGTGACTTATTAAACTGATAGTTCGGTAATTTTCACATCTATCAACACCTGCTTTCTTTGGGATTGGAATTATTATATTCTTCTTGAAGTCTGAGGGTATTTCGCCTGTCTCATACATCTTGCTCACCAGATGGTAGAATTGTCAGGACTGGCTCTCCCAAGGCCGTCAGTAGTTTCAATGGAACGTTGTCTACTCCCGGGGCCTTGTTTCGACTCAGGTCTTTCAGTGCTCTGTCAAACTCTTCACGCAGTATCGTATCTCTCATTTCATCTTCATCTACATCCTCTTCCATTTCCATAATATTGTCCTCAAGTACAACGCCCTTGTATAGACCTTCTATATACTCCTTCCACCTTTCTGCTTTCCCTTCTTTGCTTAGAACTGGGTTTCCATCTGAGCTCTTGATATTCATACAAGTGGCTCTCTTTTCTCCAAAGGTCTCTTTAATTTTCCTGTAGGCAGTATCTATCTTACCACTAGTGAGATAAGCCTCTACATCCTTACATTTGTCCTCTAGCCATCCCTGCTTAGCCATTTTGCACTTCCTGTCGATCTCATTTTTGAGACATTTGTATTCCCATTTGCCTGCTTCATTTACTGCGTTTTTATATTTTCTCCTTTCATCAATTAAATTCAATATTTCTTCTGTACCCAAGGATTTCTACTAGCCCTCGTCTTTTTACCTATTTGATCCTCTGCTGCCTTCACTACTTCATCCCTCAGAGCTACCCATTCTTCTTCTATTGTATTTCTTTCCCCCATTCCTGTCAATTGTTCCCCTATGCTCTCCCTGAAACACTGTACAACCTCTGGTTTAGTCAGTTTATCCAGGTCCCATCTCCTTAAATCCCAACCTTTTTGCAGTTTCTTCAGTTTTAATCTACAGTTCATAACCAATAGATTGTGGTCAGAGTCCACATCTGCCCCTGGAAATGTCTTACAATTTAAAACCTGGTTCCTAAATCTCTGTCTTACCATTATATAATCTATCTGATACCTTCTAGTATCTCCAAGATTCTTCCATGTATACAACCTTATTTTATGATTCTTGAACCAAGTGTTAGCTATGATTAAGTTATGCTCTGTGCAAAATTCTACCAGACGGCTTCCTCTTTCATTTCTCTCCCCCAATCCATATTCACCCACTATGTTTTTCCTACTCTCGAATTCCAGTCACCCATGACTATTAAATTTTCGTCTCCCTTCACTACCTGAATAATTTCTTTTATCTCATCATACATTTCTTCAATTTCATCATCATCTGCAGAGCCAGTTGGCATATAAACTTGTACTACTGTAGTAGGCATGGGCTTCGTGTCTATCTTGGCCACAATAATGCGTTCACTATGCTGTTGGTAGTAGCTTACCCGCACTCCTATTTTTTTTATTCATTATTAAACCTACTCCTGCATTACCCTTATTTGATTTTGTATTTATAACCCTGTATTCACCTGACCAAAAGTCTTGTTCTTCCTGCCACCGAACTTCACTAATTCCCACTATATCTAACTTCAACCTATCCATTTCCCTTTTTAAATTTTCTAACCTACCTGCCCGATTAAGGGATCTGACATTCCACGCTCCAATCCGTAGAAGCCCAGTTTTCTTTCTCCTGATAACGACGCCCTCTTGAGTAGTCCCCGCCCGAAGATCCGAATGGGGGATTATTTTACCTCCAGAATATTTTACCCAAGAGGACGCCATCATCATTTAACCATACAGTAAAGCTGCATGCCCTTGGGAAAAATTACGGCTGTAGTTTCCCCTTGCTTTCAGCCGTTTGCAGTACCAGCACAGCAAGGCCGTTTTGGTTAGTGTTGCAAGGCCAGATCAGTCAATCATCCAGACTGTTGCCCCTGCAACAACTGAAAAGGCTGCTTCCCCTCTTCAATAACCACACGTTTGTCTGGCCTCTCAACAGATACCCCTCCGTTGTGTTTGCACCTACGGTACGGCTATCTGTATCATTGAGGCACGCAAGCCTCCCCACCAACGGCAAGGTCCATGGTTCATGGGGGGATTATTTACCATACTAAGTATTTTTTGGGCCAGCAGTAACTTTCCTAATCCACTTAGGCCTTGACCATGTCTTATATGACAAGTTCTTGAGCAGTTACATTCGTCAGAGGGTTGATGGTTACAACTGAGACATTACTTAATATCTAAAAGCATTGTTTTAAAATACTTATCATCTTGTTATATGTAGTTATTTCTCCAATTACACATGATGATTCAATTAAATCATAGTGATATTTTAAATAATTTAACATTTGTGTTTGTTAACTTGCCCAGTGCCCGGTGTTGTCTTCAGGAGCTGTTGTCGCTGCGGCTGTTTCATTACGGTATACATCATCGAAACCACCTATAAGAACTGAAAAGTCACTCTTTGTCACGTTACTGTGACCTTCAGTGTTGGTGAGGATCTGGTTGGATCTTGCTACAGGTTTCACTATGCCTCTAATTTTAATGTACTCTGGTTTGGAGATGAAATGAATGTCTTCTACGCTAGCGTAACTTTTTTGAGAAGTATATGGAAGTATGACACAAATGGTATGTGTTTTGTAGGAAAATATTCTTACTTTCCCAATCACTCTCATGCTTGTTAATCAATAACAGGAGTGAATGGGAGAAGAAAAAAAAAATGACATAGATGATGGAAGGACAAAGTCACACTTCAGTGACGGTAGAATATAGTTAGCCCGGACAGTTTGGCTATGCATGTAAGAGTGTTTTCACAAGAAAAACTTTGTCTGAAAGCTTAGTAACATTTTCAGTCTTATGAGCCTACCAACTTCTCTGCCTTGATTATATGGTGAGATGTTACCTGTATTCTTTCCATTATTTGTATTCCATCCAGGGTTATTCCTTATTATATGAATTATTGTTTTAAAGAGAAAAAAATACAGTTGGAAGAAACTCCCAAAGTGGAGGGGAGGGAGGGATGGAGTTGAGGGGAAATGAAGAAAAACCCAAAGTAAATGAACAATATAACAACAGTATGGTACTTACATATTCATTTCCAAGAAGAGCACGTAATTTTGTGATTTCGTCCCGTAATTCTCGAATCAGTTTCACATGAGGATCCTCATTGATTGTTGGTTTATTAATGATATTCTTAGCACGGTTAGCATACCGTAATGTACTCAGAGTTTCGCCATAGTTGCAGTCTGCTGGGGACACAGCTGTAAAAATTAATTTGTATAAATGATAGACTAAGAATTACCAATCTAAACCTTTAAGTGAGGTATAATTCAAACTCAGCGTGGCAACAGAGCTGTCAACATTCACATAACAACGAAAAAAATATTAAGGAAGCAAGAAAGAGTAAGGTTTAAAATTCCCATCAATAACAAAGTCACTACAGATGCAAAACAAGATAGAAATAGACAAGGAAATAATCCCAAATTTTAGTGCTGCAAACCCCCCCCCCCCCTCTCTCTCTCTCTCTCTCTCTCTCTCTCTCTCTCTCTCTCTCTCTCTCTCTCTCTCTCACACACACACACACACACACACACACACACACACTTAAACATGGCAAATAGTGCTCTAGTAATAATGCCAGGCTAGATTTAAAAAAAAAAAAAAGAACCATTTGTAGACTTGGGGAAAGCTTTTGACAATGTGGACTGGAATACTGTCTTTCAAATTCTAAAGGTGGCAAGGAGCGAAAGGCTATTTACAATTTGTATAGAAACCAGGTGGCAATTATAAGAGTCCAGGGGCATGAACGGGAAGCAGTGCTTGAGAAGGGGGTGTGACAGGGTTGTAGCCTATTCCTGATGTTATTCAATTTGTATATTGAGCATGCAGAGAAAGAAAAATATGGAGTACGAATTAAAGCTCACGGAGAAGAAATAAAAACTTTGTAATTCTATTAGAGACATTAAAGGACTTGGAAGAGTAGTCGAATGGAATGAACAGTATCTTGAAAGGAGGATATAAGATGAACATCAACAAAAGCAAAATGAAGATAATGGATGTGGTCTAATTAAATCAGGTGATGCTAAGGGAATTACATTAGGGAATGAGACACTTCAAGTAGTAGACGAGCTTTGCTATTTGGAAAGCAAAGTAACTGACAATGGTTGGAGTAGGGAGGATATAAAATGCAGTCCGGCAATGGCAAAAAAAAGGCATTTCTGAAGAAGAGAAATTTGTTAACAATGAGTGTAGATTTAAGTATCAGGAAGTGTTTCCTGAAAGTATTTCCATTACAAATTGTTTATTTGTATAGCTAAGTGCCAGTAGTAGTATTAGTAGCAGTATTATGGCTGAAGTAGAGGGGATGTAAAATGCAGACTAGCAATGACAAGTAAAGCATTTCTGAAGAAGATAAATCTGTTAACATTGAACATAGAGAAGGTATTTGTCTTGAGTGTAGCCATGTATGGAAGTGAAACATGGACGATAAACAGTTTAGACAAGAAGAGAATAGAACATTCGAAATGTGGTGCTACAGAAGAATGCTGAAGACTAGATGCGTAGATCACATAACTAAAGAGGAGGTACTGAACAGAACTGGGGAGAAGAGAAATTGTGGTACAACCTTACTAGAAGAAGGAATCGGTTGATAGCACACATTCTGAGGCATCAAAGGATCACCAATATAGTACTGGAGGGAAGTGGTGGTGGTGGTGGTGGTGGTGGTGGTGGTGGTGGTGGTGGTGGGGGGGGGGGGGTAAAAATCATAGGGGGAGACCAAGAGATGAATACAGTAAGCAGATTCACAAGGATGTAGGTTTCAGTAGCTACTCAGAGACAAAGATGTAGTACAGGGTAGCACGGAGAGCAGCACCAACCTAGTCTCCAGATTCAATGGGGGGGGGGGGATTCTGTAATTCAAAATAGCAGGTAGAAAATTATAGGATCCCACACAGACTGAAACACAATTTTTATACCTTTCCTTCATATTGTGAGACTTGATCAAGCACAACAAAGAAACTTATCTGTGAATTGTATTAACAGTAAACTATTACTATAATGCCTAGTGCTATTTGTGCCAGCTAAATTTAATTATGGAAATTAGAAAAAAGGGGTGTTACTTTGGGGTCTCCCATAAGTCCAACCCCTCGTCCAAGTCGTGGGAGATGGGCAACGGCACAAAGTAGGGGACTGCCTATAGGGGCGATGTACAGCAGGGACTTCGTGTGCCCCAGGACCGCTATGGTAGCTGGGAAGGCCCTATGGGAACCCTGAAACGTGACGGCTAACGGGGCTCTGGTGAAGCTGCGATAGGCCTAGCAAGCCAGTAGTGGATAAATCAACTGCTTTCAAAAAGGGAACATGCCTCGGATCACGGAACGGATTTACAGGAAACCGACCAAGCAATGGAAAAGGATTACGAGATGGTTTACGACTGGGCACCTTAAACGTAAGGACTCTAACTGGGAAGTTAGAAGAAATTGTAGAAATGATGGAAAGGAGGAAATTGGACATCTTGGGACTTGCTGAGACTAGGTGGAGAGAAGTTGGTGAAAAACCACTTAGTAAAGGATGTAAACTGTACTGGATAGGGAATGAGAGGGGAAGAAATGGAGTGGCAATAGTGGCCAGAGAGGGTCTGCAGGAGGAGGTGGAAGGTATCAATGATCGAATGATAAAAGCCAGAGTACGAGTGAAAGGAAAAAGCATTGAAATCATCCAAGCATATGCCCCACAGGTGGGGTGTACAAAACAGGAGGAGGAGGAATTTGAAGATGACATGCAAAAGCAGCTAAATGGAGGTAATCAGATTATAATACCTACCTCAATGCACATGTTGGCACAGACAGGAAAGGATTCGAGGAGATAATGGGACCAGAGGGCTGGGGGAACCGAAATAGAGAAGGAAAATTGTTGCTGGAATTCTGCAAGAGGAATGGGCTGGCGATTGCAAATTCCTGGTACAAGAAGAGAAGTAGCCACAAAATAACTTGGTACAGTGGAGACTGGTCCCAAACTTCAGTAGTAGACTATGTACTAGTGGATAGGCAGATGATGAGCAGCCTCACAGATGTTAAGGTCATTCCATCTGAGGCCTTAGACAGTGACCATCAGCTGTTGGTAGCCACCCTGAGAGAGAAAAAAGATAGGAGGACAACAGACATACAGGAGAAAAGGTTGAAGACATGGATGCTGAAAGAGGATGAACGGAGGACCCAGTACCAGAAACTGATCAGGAAGAAGCTGCCAAAGGAAGATCAGAGAACAGTGGAAGAAGAATGGGGAGATTTTAAGAGGGCTCTAGTTGAAGCAGCTGAGACTGTGTGCGGAAGAACTAGCACAAAGAGGAGAAGTAAGGAAACCCCATGGTGGAACAACATATGTAAAGAGGCAGTACTTCGAAAGAACAAAGCCTTCAGAGAATGGTTCCAGACCCGAACAGAGGAAGCTAGGGTAAAATATAAGGGAAGCAAGAAAGCGGCACAGACCATAGTAAGGGCGGAGAAGAAGAAGTGGATGGAAAAATGGACAAGAATGTTAGAAGAGGACAGTGAAGGGAACAAAAAAGTACTTTACACCATGGTAAGAAATAAGAGGAATGACAGAAGCGAGTGCCTGAAGATCATGGATAATAATGGAAGAGTTGTGGAGGAAATGCATGAGCTCAAAAAGATTTGGAAGGAGTACTTTGAAGATCTGTTGAATGCCGTCAAGCGGGTAACTAACAGCGATGGAGAACCTAAGGCAGCAGACGATTATAATAGTGGGGAAATTGATGATCTAACTTGGAATGAAGTGGAAGAAGCCATAAAGAGGATGAAAGGGGGCAAGGCACCAGATTGGGACGAAGTAACAGTGGATATGATACGAGCAGCAGGAGAAGTAGGAACCCAGTGGCTATACAGAGTGCTGAGGGTGGTGTGGAAGGAGAACAGAATTCCTGAGGATTGGAAGAAAGGAATTATAGTCCCAATCTTCAAGAAAGGGGATAAAAGGAGATGTGAGAACTACAGAGGAATCACCCTGCTATGCCACTGTGGAAAAATCTATGAAAAGATCTTGGAGAAGAGAATAAGAAGCAGTATTGAAAGTAGACTGCAAGAGGAGCAGTATGGTTTCAGACCGGGAAGATCAACAACGGACCTCATATTTGCGGTAAGGCAACTGCAGGAAAGGCACTATGAGTACGGGAAGGACTTAATCATGGCCTTTTTAGATATTGAGAAGGCGTATGACAGTATCTATAGGGACAAGCTCTGGGATGTGCTGAACGCAAAAGGGATAGATGAAGAGATAACACGAAAAGTCAGAAAAATGTATGAGGGAAGTGAGAGTTGTGTGAAAGTGGGGAGGGAACGTACTGCATGGTTCAAGCTGGAAAATGGGCTGCGTCAGGGAAGTGCACTTTCGCCTTTATTGTTTATTATTGTTATGGATGAAATCCTACAGCAAGTATCAGATGCAATTGGAGATCATAAAATGAAAGCAGTGCTTTTTGCCGATGACCTGATGTTATGGGGAAATTGCGAGAAGGAGGTGCAAGAGCAGTTAGATGTATGGGAGGCAATGGCAGCACAATATGGAATGCATTTCTCTGCAAAGAAAAGTGAATTAATTGTCACAACAAGGAAGAAGAATAGGCCAAATGTGGATATAACTTGTGGAGGGGAAAAACTACAAGTGGTAGAGAACTTCAAGTACCTGGGAAGCATGATTGAAAGTAAGGGGGGAAACGCAATGGAAATAAATGAAAGGTGCAGAAAAGCAGGGCAGTTCTTCAAATGCATTAGGGGGCTTATTTGGAGCAAGGAGGTGCCACAGAAATCCAAGAGAATTATATACCGAACCTACTTTGTCCCCATATTGGCATACGGAAGTGAGACATGGGTAATGCACAAAAGCGACAAAAATAGAATACAAGCTAGTGAAATGAAGTTCCAGAGGAGCAGGTTGAGTGTAACAAGACGAGACAGATTGCGAAATGTGTATGTGAGGGAAAGACTAAAGCAGGAACCAGTACAGGACAGGATAGAAAAATCAAGACTGCAGTGGTATGGACACATGAAGAGAATGGATGAGGGAAGAATTCCAAAGAGGATGTTTGATCTGCAACTGGAGGGGAAGAGGCCCAGGGGAAGACCAAGAGATAGATGGGTGAAGGGAGTGAAGGAATGTGTGACGAGAAGAGGAGAGAACTGGACGAAGGTGGAAGAGGGGGAATGGTGGAAAGACAGAACACGATGGAGAGGCTTGTGTTCTCGACAGACCC
Organism: Schistocerca serialis cubense; assembly: GCF_023864345.2. Classification (NCBI taxonomy): domain Eukaryota; kingdom Metazoa; phylum Arthropoda; class Insecta; order Orthoptera; family Acrididae; genus Schistocerca; species Schistocerca serialis. The sequence continues at coordinate 120,262,409 of NC_064638.1, read as the reverse complement.
AGCCAGTGGCTGGAAACTGTCCAAGATGATGATGATGGTGTTACTTTGGGAAAGCTAATTCCTCTTTTGCTATCTATATAGTTGGCATTTATCTCCTAAAAAGAGGCTACCATATCTATAAATACTGAATCCTAATTCCAGAGTAAATTACTACTTATCATGCTCCTTTACAATGAACACTACTACATGCCATGTAGCTAATGTAACTCTTCAATCCTTGAATTTACATATTCAGGTAATTTGAAAAAAAGAGTGGCTAATGAGGCATGTTTTCAATTTTTTTTTTCAAGGGATTCCCAGTTTCTTGCATTATGTTAGATGGGAGCTAGTTGAATATTTTCCCACCAGAGAACATGTCTGTCCTCTGAATCCAAGGCATGGAGGCAAAGCCTACATAAAAATTATTTTTGTGTTTTGTATTGTGACAAAGTACGCCACAGTTCAGCTGAAACTGATTTGTTGCCAGTGGTAAAAACCATTAAGAAGTAAATTTATTGGGAAGTATAAGAACTATGACTGTTAAAAAGGCTTCTGCAAGATTTACTTTACACTATATTCCTACAGCTCATTTCTGCCAAATAAATACTTTATTTCCTTTAAGTGCACTATCCCGGAAGATAATTCCATACCACAAGGGGTGAAAATACTGAAAATAAATCAACACAATGAGAAAAGCTTCTAAGGCCAAATCATAGTTACTTGAGCAAACGACACTTTATCAATTTGAGGTAAAAAAACATGGCGTCTGTGCTATGACACATTCATGTACAACAATGACAGTGGTAAGTACGAGTGGATTACTGTTTTGGCAGCTTTATATCTGTCTTCAGGAACCTCAAGGCACATTAGAACCAATAATAAAAAAAATGGCTGCTTAGTGAGAAAAATCTTATAATTGACCTTTCAAACTCTGGAAAAATATGAAAGAATAATTTTTAATATTCCATTTGAAACAGTTTTTAACCAGTTGCAGAAATTAAGTCATTGCTTTTGTCAGACTCTTGGCTTGGATATAATGATACCTCTGTCTTTTACAAGGACAATGATAAGACTGTTGATATAATGCAGATTCCATCCATGACAACCAATGTGACTGCGACTCTTGATTAAGAATTTTTTCAACTTTGGAAAGTAATTTTATAGAAACTGTGAAACAATATAATTTCTGTGAGCTCCATGTCATTTGAGGTTTATCAGGAAAACTGTATTCTTAAATTTCAGTCATTTGGGCATTATCAGTTTGCATCGGACACATTTTCCAAATTGCTTTAAGTATGCTCGGTATACAGCACAATAAGCAGAGCAATGGCCACAACCATTTCTCACTCCACCACAGTTCTGTCTGAATAAAACTAGTATTTATTGTAACATGTCTGACCGCATTAATATTTCTTTTGTCAGGTGCGCCCGGTGTAAGAGAAATGTGACACTCGGCCACATTTGTTACGCTGACCCAGTGTACGGAAGAACAGGACAAAATAATTATACATCACACTGGAATTATTTTACAGGCCCAGGATAAAGACACGAGCAACGATTCAAAAATGAACAACTCATTTGAAACTAATCACCATTAAGGAACACATACGAAACTGTGACAGGAATCTAAATAAATAATACACAATAAATTCTGACTCTTGTCTATGTGCCAACTGCCCATTCATGACAATTCATCATCAGAGCCAGATAGTTAGTTTTTATATTTACTGTTCCATTAAATATTTGTAACTTTTTAAGAACATATTTGAAAGACATAATGAACATAATTCAGGATTCTGTGTCAATAATGTATGTGAATGAATATGGAAGTAACTCAGAGATAAAGTTACAGATAAATGTCATAGACTGATAGGAGCAGACATACCTGCTATCATTATGGTCTTGGAGTTTCCACCTAAACTATCTTTAAGTAACCATGTCAGAACAGAGTCACGGTAAGGAATAAATACACTTCTCCCAGTTGACTTTGAATCATTAGATGAGTGTTCAGCTAAGGCTGAAATTACAGAGCCCAGAGTCACTAGTGATTTGTTAATGTGAGCACCTTCTTTCAGGCGTTGTCCAGTGGCTCCGCTGGTATCAGCTCTCTCACTAAAATTGAAAATCAGAACTAAGAAAGAGCCTTAAAAATGTGTAGCGCTATTTATGCTGACTGATAATAATCACTGATATTGAATTTACCTGCCAGCTAAATCAACAAGATGAACTTTAGAACCAGTTTCACTTGGCATGTTGTTTGAAAACCCTGCTTGAACAAACATAATGGTGAAGATTGCGTGACTACGACTGCTTACATCGTTCATGTTTGTGGATGCTGTTGTGCGTTGACTGTTACCTCGCATCATAAGCTCCTGCAGAAGACAGACTGTGTTAGTGACTCAAATATAACACCAATATTTTGTCAAAATGAGTGCATTTTTATTTTATTTGGACAATTATGAAAAGTAATAAAAACCTTATAATAATATAATAATTATTCCTGAGCTACTAATGGTGGAATACTCCCCATAGTTAACATATCTGTGTATTCCACATGTAAATGAGAAATTTCTAACAAATGCTAGCTACTTTTCTTTAAATACACGATATGTTAGTGATGATGAGATAACTTTTAGTTTTTAGTGAAAATGAGAAAATTTCAAAATTACTTTTGGTATGTTGACACAATAAAAATCCAAGAAGGCACATTTTTAAAACAATTTTATCTATCTGTACAACTTGCGCAAGATGTTACAATAACAACAGCTGTCTACTGGGACATGTCCAAGCTTCTATAAAGGCATGACTTCCTTGTGCATAGCTCTGTCATACCTGTTTAGACAACTCATATTAACTGAACAAAGTCACAGGTAGGGAGAAATCTTGCTCACTTTTCACATGATCCTACAAGAAAAAAAGCAGGGGGATTACAGATGCACACGGCGACTGTGAATCAGAAACCTCTTCTTCCTATCTCTGCACCCATTTACCTAATGCTGATTGACTGTGAATGCCATGTGATGATTACAGCTCACATTGGATCTCTGTGAGTAGCTGCACTTTAATCATAATCATGTGGTACATGCAAGTTGTTTCCATCATAAGACTCGATACGCCTTCATTAAGTATAGAATAAGTTTTTTACTTACGGTATAGTATATGCTGTCCATTATATGTGCGACAACGTAACAGCATATGATGAACTGAGACTCAAACCTGTACGCCTGCCATTCTTATGTGGTGCTCTGCCAGCTGAACTGCTCGAACAGACTTCGGCTGACTCAAAGCTCCAACTTTCTACTTCTATTCAGATTCCTTCCAAATTCCAAAGCAATTCTACAATGATGCAATGATGGCATGAGACTAGCACTCCCAGAAGAAAAAGTACACTGGTACAGTGGGGATTTTGACTTAACCACATGCAAAAAATTGAAATTTTGAGGGGACTCTTTTTCCTACTGATGGACTACACACTACTACTTAAATGTGATAGCTCTGAAACTGCATGTCCAACTGAGGCATGAAAGTGAACAATTTCCTTGTGACTGCTGGTGCCTCTCATATTTTGAAAGACAGAACAAGAGTCAGCGGCAAGTTTAAGCATTGAGTTAGCCTTTGCGGCACACATGGATAGCTACCTTAGTAGATCACTGTTCACAAAAGGCAGGTGCCTAGATCTGAATCATGGCTTTGTATAAAGTTTACTGGAAACAAATAGTATCTTCATAACTCGATCTACTGTAAACCAGGGTCCAATGGATTTCTTCCTAAAGCTTAATTCCTGGTCACATAGTTAGTTCACAACTTATTCTTCAGTATATCAGTATCACACATCCATATAGCTATAACAAATACCAATATGCATATTTCAACAATACTGTCTTTCCCATATGACAGTCCTCCTCCTACACCATAGACCTTCACAATAGATATTCACAGTCTTCACAATAGATATTCTCAAAGCAAAAGGTTCATACAAAGAGGTATCCTACTTTGTACGATCTCTGCCTTGCCTGAAATAGCCAGTCCCAAGCCATATAGCACAAGAGTACATCACATAATTTCTGTGCAACAATTTAACCTGTTTTATCTCTACTAACAAAATAATGTTTAAGGCAAGGAAGGTTGCATTTAACACCTCATAAATGCGAGTGCCAAAGTCTCTGCTTCCTCAGCCTTTTAAAAATTTTGTTATTAAACCACGATGGGTCTTTTCTGTCCTTAATCCACTTACTTGGTACACATCTCTCCAGAACACAATTTACATTCCATTTAAATTCGCTCATTACTGCTCTATGTCCATCATTTACAACTAATTCATTGTTTAAGGGATGAACTAAGAGGTTACGAAGGTTAGGTGGACGGCGGAAAGTGTGTTATGAAATCCCCAAACCACCTTCCCTACCCTCTGGCTCCTACCCTTGTAACTGCCCCTGGTGTAAAACCTGTCCCGTGGACCCTCCCACCACCACCTACTCCAGTCCTGTAACCCGAAAGGTGTACACAATCAAAGGCAGAGCCACGTGTGAAAGCACCCACGTGATTTACCAACTGACCTGCCTACACTGTGAAGCTTTCTACGTGGGAATGACCAGCAACAAACTGTCCATTCACATGAATGGGCACAGGCAGAAAGTGTTTGTTGGTAATGAGGATCACCCTGTGGCTAAACATGCCTTGGTGCACGGCCAGCACATCTTGGCACAGTGTTACACCGTCCGGGTTATCTGGATACTTCCCACTAACACCAACCTGCCAGAACTCCGGAGATGGGAACTTACCCTTCAGTATATCCTCTCTTCTCGTTATCCACCAGGCCTCAACCTCCGCTAATTTCAAGTTGCCGCCACTCACACCTCACCTGTCTTTCAACAACATCTTTGCCTCTTTGCTTCCGCCTCGACTGACATCTCTGCCCATACTCTTTGCCTTTACAAATGTCTGCTTGTGTCTGTGTATGTGCAGATGGATATGTGTGTGTGTGCGCGAGTGTATACCTGTCCTTTTTTCCCCCTAAGGCAAGTCTTTCCGCTCCCGGGATTGGAATGACTCCTTACCCTCTCCCTTAAAACCCACATCCTTTCGTCTTTCCCTCTCCTTCCCTCTTTCCTGATGAAGCAACCATTTGTTGCAAAAGCTTGAATTTTGTGTTTATGTTTGTGTTTGTTTGTGTGTCTATCGACCTGCCAGCGCTTTTGTTTGGTAAGTCTCATCATCTTTGTTTTTAGATATAAATCTCCTACAGAAATGGAGTGACATTTCCTTATAAGTCACACAGTAGTCTTGCATGTAAGGTTCTTAATTTACACACTATACTTATCCAGAATTTTCCCAAAAAATTTAAGTCCTCTGTTTGCCATCTCAAGTGTTACTCTTGACAAACCGTAGGTTTCTTCCTTCAATATAACCTGTCAAAAAACCTACTAAAAATGACGTAACATTTCTTAATAAGTCACACAGTAGTTTTGCATGTACTGTTCTTAATTTACACACTACACTTCACCAGAATTCTCCCAAAAAATTTAAGTCATCTATTTGCCATCTCAACTGTTACTCTTGACACACTGAAGGTTTCTTCCACACTGATGTTCTGTAGTTCCAGGGGTTTACTAATACGTTAAGGAATCAGTCAGCATGGTGGTAAGATGATTACCTTGATTTAAACACAAGAAATTGAAATACTAAAAATTTTGCTATGTGGTGCACTAGGTAGACAAAGTCACAACCTGCTCCTGTTCATGTCTCCACCTGTGTTCAAAAGCAATGAAGTGAAAATTTTGTGCCTCTCCTCACAGCAAACCTTCGATGTATTTGGCAATGGAAGTAAGAAGAATGGCTACCAGTTTTGCAGTACAGATCTTCTCAAAGTCTGATGGCAGATCAGTGCTTCGAGGAAATTTCTCCAGCTCTTAGACAGAAGGTTCCGTATCAGCAATACCAGAGTGTCAATTTCCATAACACATGTGGAATCCTTTGGCTGATTTTGTGTCTCAATTAACACAGTTATCCAGGATCATGTTACGGAAATCAAACTCAGATTTTTATTAATTCCACATATCTTGCATATGAGGAGATAGACCACTGCTACTTCCTTTTCAATCAAATACTCCAAAAATTTGAAAATGGAGAATACTAGTAACACTGTTACAGATGACAAAATCTGGCTTTATTTCAATGATGTTACTAAAAGGACGGAATATCCAAAATGGGCATCTCAAGACTATAGTTCACCTGTCATCCAACTACAAGATCTGCCAAGAAAAGAACAAAGGCTGCTTTTGTTACTACAGGTCGATTGTTGAAATTTATGGTGCCCATCTCATAAAACAGCCACTGAGAAATAGTAAATGAAAAATGACTCCATAAAATTATAGAAGAGATATTAAAAGCTCACCGACACTCTTTAATTGCCTCAGCAACTTCCGGTGACCACCAAGAGACTGACTATCACTGGGGGCACCCTAAAGAACGAGGAATCATGTTTTCCACTACAGAAATGATCGTTGTAGTGACTTGCTCAATGACATTGTCGATGGCACCATGTGGGGGGAGATTCAGCGGTGACAGCAGAGGTGAAGGCTTCCCAGTCTGCCTCGTTTAAAGCCCATCTGGGTAGGCATCCATGGGCATGATGCCGGGAGAGTGACAGGAAGATGGGGAAGTGGTCACTACCACACAGGTCGTCATGTGCTCTCCAGCGGAGAGATGAGAGAAGGCCAGGACTGCAAACCGAGACATCAATGGCCGAATATATGCCAAGTGCCACACTGAAATGTGTGGGAGCACCTGTATTTAAGAGGCAAAGTGTGACAGTAAATTTTTGACCTCCCTATCTCAAGCAGTAAGCATGGGTCCACCCCACAAGGGGTTGCGCATGTTAAAAACTCCCAGAAGTAGGAAAGGTTTAGGGAGTTGATCAATCAGTGCAGCCAATACATTCAAGAGTAATGCACCATCTGGAGGAAGACACACATTGCAGACAGTTATTTCCTGTGTCATCCTTATCCTGACAGTCACAGCTTCAAGAGAGGTATAAAGGCACAGGTTCACTACATACTGAGTTCAGGACATAGATACAAACTCCACCTGACACACTATTATAGTCGCTACTGTTCCTGTAATATCCCTTATAGCCACAGAGGGCAGGGATCCACATTGCCAGGAACCAAGTTTCCTGGAGGGCAATGCAGAAAGCAGGTGTAAAGCTTAACAGTTGCCGTAGCTCATCCAGGTGGTGGAAAAAACCACCACCATTCCACTGGAGGATTACGTGATTGTGAGACTGGAAAGGAATGAAACACTCAGTGAGGCAGTCTACGCCTCAGGGTCACTTACTGCCACCAGATGAGTACCTATGCGATGGACATCCACTGTGTCTGAGGGCCCAGCGAGATCTAGGTCCTCAGTGGATGCCAGAATCTCCACCTCATCCTCGGACACAGAGCTTGTAGGTAGTGGTGGTGTGGGTGGCACTGCAGTGTCTTGGTTCTTATGGGTCTTTCTCTTTTTAGGTTTCTCTCGCTGTTCTTTAGATTTGTCTGACTGGGAGGGCTTCACTGATTCAGTCTCAGGGACCGAGGAGGACCGTGAAGCTCTACGACCAGCTACCTGAGGTTGCTTCAGCCACTGGCAGGTGTCAACTTTGCCACTGGTAGGAACCTGGGAAGGGAGTGACCCAAGGAATCCCTTCCTGGTGAGAGGAGTCAAAGAAGACTTACACTTCTCCGGCTGAGAAGCAGCGACTCATGTCCCTGATGGTTGGGGGGTGTTGCTCCTGAAGTAGGTTGTGCAGGAGCAACAGGGAGGGAAGTGCCCCCCCACCATCAAGGGGGCAGGTGGAGTCTGATGGCTCTTAGAGCCAACTGTGTGCAGCAGAACAGAAGATGGTAGAACCTTTGTCGTGGCAGCGGCATAGGTTGACGTTATATGCACAGGAAGTAGCTTCTCATATTTTCTCTTAACATTAGTGTAGGTCAGTCAGTCTAGAGTCTTGTATTCCATTATTTTTCCTTCTTTCTGGAGAATCCTGCAGTCTGGCAATCAAGGTGAATGGTGCTTTCTGCAACTGACACGGATGGTACGTGGGGCACTGGGAGTATTGGGATGTGATGGATGTCCACAATCCTGACAGGTGACACTGGAAGTACAGTGGGAAGACATATGGCCGAACTTCCAGCACTTAAAGCACTACATCTGGGGAAGGATATATGGCCTTACGTCACAGCGGTAGACCATCACCTAGACCGTCTTGGGTAATGTGTCACCCTTGAAGGCCAAGATGAAGGCACTGGTGGCAACCTCATTATCCCTCGGACCCAGGTGGACACGCCGGACAAAATGGATGCCTCGCTCCTCTAAATTGGCGTGCAGCTCATCATCAGACTGCAAAAGAAGGGCCCTGTGAAATGTGATACCCTGGACCATATTGAAGCTCTTATGGTGCGTGATGGAAACAAAAACATCCCCCAGGTTGTCACAGGTGAGTAGTGCCCATGACTGGGCATGGGCAGTGGATGCTGCTTTGATCAATAGTGACCCTGACTGCATTTTTTTGGACAAGCCCTCCACCTCCCCAAAATTGTCCTCTAAATGCTCCACAAAAAACTTAGGTTACATTGACAAGAAAGATTCCCAATCAACTCTCGTACGTACGAGGTACTGGGGTGAATAAGCTTCGCTGCCGTCCTTAGCCTGGCGTTCCTCCCATGGTGTGGCCAGGGAGGGGAACAATTTGGGGTCATATTTCTTAGCATTGCAGTTACACTTTGCCCAGTTAGAGACTGTTGGCAGTGGACCACCAGCAAGAGATGATGTACTATGCTTCATGGCATGTCATCCACCCTGATGCCACCCACTCTGACCAGGGGCCCTTCCCATGGGCGCCACCCAGCTGCAGCAAAGGCCATATGGCAGGATGGCCATTGCCGGGAGTCCTGATGCCCCAAAGTGATGGGCATCTACTCCTTAACGGTGCAGGCATCAGCAGAGCAATCCCTGTGAGGTCAGGGGGCTACAACCAACAGGATACATGACCACTGCAACACTACAGCAGACTGGCTACTGTGCTGAATATCAGGTGCAAATGAGCTAAGAAGTCCATTATCATTGACAGCGCACAAAGCGATACTGCACAGAGGATGGAGGAAAACGCACCTAGGAGGGTGACCTCGCCCAATAGCTGGAGAATGACTGGAAGTGCAGATCCACATCAACGAAAGCTGCAAGAGGTCTTGGCACATGATGAACACTATGCACCATGTAGGACGCCCTTCCCCAATTGGCTCGCTCTTCGGGAAAATTTTGAAAAATGGAGGTCAAGCCCTACAGCAGACCATCACATAAAGGCCGAAATGTGAGAGACTCCTTTTAGTCACCTCTTATGACAGACAGGGTTACATCGAGCCTATTCTAACCCCCCGAACCCGAAGGGGGATGGGGTTTAAATAATGTTCCGAGCCACAGACAAGGGAGAAGCTAAAATAACCAAAGAATTGAATGTACCTCTTCCATTCATCCCAAGAAATTTTCTAAATTTTAGATGAAAAATAGTGAGTTTTAAAGTTTTTTTAAGCATTTTAGAGTCATATGATCAACATTAGAACCCCGAAAACTGGACTCTCGATAACTTGACACTCCGGGAAACTCAACAAGCCTGACACATTTTTTTGGCTTTGAAAAAAGAAACAAAACATAAACATGCACGGTATTTTTGTAAAAAGCTAATTTAATTTACAGTAATAATCATGCTTGTAGACTATTACAGAGTAGTGAATATATAGCTCTGAAGAGACTAAAATTATATTTAAATAAATCCTAAACTATCATTAAAAGAATAAAACATAAAATATTGCTGTTTCACAGTAATAGCATTTTGATTAATCAGTGAAATAGCTAATTTAAGCTTACTTTGAATAAGGCTCAGGGTTCATTAAATAAAAACAATATCTCAAAGTTAATGCTTTATTACAGTTAATAAAGTTAATACAGCATGCCTAATACTTTCAGTCAAGAAGTATGTAAATAGCAGGTTTTAATTGGGTCTTACACTCTAAAAATATTTAAGTTTTTGAAAATAACTAATACAGTACTATAGTAATATAATAACACAGTACTAAACTAGTAATAATATTTTGAAACTGAAAATTTAACATTATGTATGTATTTAATTCTCTATTTTATAAAGATATTTAATATTGCTCTAAATGCCATTATTAGGGCTAGAGTGTTTTTAGAAAGGTGCAAAGGTCGATCGTCTGACTGGATTACTGAATATGAAGTCATTTATGACTGATCAAATATCCAATCCATCCAAAACATCTCAGTGGGTATGAAGAACAACCAAGTTGTTCAATTGCTTCTGTCTCATTGTTGATGGGAGATATGACTTCAGACGTCTAAGGGCGCTAAAGGACCATTCTGCTGTTGCTGTTGTGATTGGAGCTACTTGGAGAAGCTTAATGCACTTCACTACTTCACATAACATTTCTCCAACTGCAGTCTCTTGCGTAATGTACTTTCTTACATCACGCATGATTTTTAAGACCAGTTGTTTTTTAATGGCGATATCGGCTAACATATCCAAGTGTAAGTGCAGTCTCTCAATGTCTACATCATTTTTGAAAAACTCAATTGAATTTTCCAAATTTGTTTCACCTCTGTTTAGTAAAAGCAAGCACTCTTGTTTAACTGCAATGACCTGTGTGAGTCCAGTTAAAGCAAACCAATCAGTAAAGCAAGATTGCACCATTTCACAAACTTCAGTGTAAATAGCTTTGTAGTATTCCTTTGGGGTTCTGAACGGGTGCCGTGAGCTGGCTTCGTTGTTTTCATACTTCTTCAGTATACTCAGATTCCAAGGAAGTGAAGGATCATCAATTTGTGAAGGCTTTTCTTTTAAACACAATTCCAAAAAGTGTTCAAAACTATCACGCCTTCCATTCAATATACAAATCAAGCACTCATATATTCTTTCCAGATCAGCAACACTTACATGAGGACATTGAATTTTTTCATTGACATCCTGTACTGGGTCCCTTCATGGCAATAAAGATGTAAAAAGAAATAAGTCTTGAATTGTAACACTGACTCAAGGTAGCCTGCAGATTTGTAACCTGCCTCTGTTTTGTCCTCTACAGAAAATGTTTCAAAACACTTTAGAAGTTCTTCAAAGTTTTTCAATATTCTCAAGATACTAGAAGCTCACACAGTCCATCAAGTCGGGCAAAGAGGTTGTAGACCAGCTTTGTTGTTGGCGCTCTCACAGTGTATGCTTCTGAAAAGTCCAATCCTTTTGTTGGATTCCCTTACAGTGTTTATTATTCCTTGGCTAAAGCCATAATATCCCTCATAGACATAAGATGGAGGAGACTGTCTACAACTGCCAAGTCTAAACTGTGAGCAGTATAGTGCACATAACATGCTTTTGGTTGTATGTCCAAAACTAACTTTCTTTTTAGTCCTTTGAACTTACCTCTCATATTCGAGGCACCTTCATAGCACTGTCCTCTTAAATTATCAATTGACAAATCAAGACGAGCAAAAACGTCTTTTAAAATACTAAACAGAGTTTGTGATTCAGTGTTGAGGGTCTCATATAAGCCAATAAAGTCTTCATTGATGATTAAGGAATCATCGACAGTACGAATACAAAATGAAACTTGTTCGTGAATCGAAGAATCACTTGTTTCGTCAAACATAATAGAAAAATGTTCGGTCTTCTTGACTGAAGCCAATACCTTTCTCAACACAGACTTTCCTAGTAGATCAATGATCTCATTTTGAATATCGTGGGACATCCACTTATACCCCAAACACCCTAACCAATCTTTAAACTCACTTATGTCAATCTTGAAAAAAATTTGAGTTTACATCTTCATGCCCTCTAATTGCTAGTCCTTATCGGCATAGAAATTGCATGGCCTTTCTTCATATCAGTGTCTAACTGTTCATTCAACTGGGAGGCCACACTTCAGTTAGTGATAGAATTTAGTTTCAGAACACCTTCTTTACACGTAAACATATTTTTATGAAGACGGAATTTTTCCAAAGCCTTTTTCCAGTTAGAAAACCCTTAGGAAGTAAATGCATCTTGTTTTTTTTTTTTTGAAGAAAATTCTAATAGATTTTTAGCATTTGCCTCTTTGCAGGTTTTGCAAAAAACTTTTTCGGCAGATGCTTCATATTCTAGTCATGTATATTTGATCAACCAATACTTCTGTAATGATCTTCCCTTACCACATTATCCAGGGTTTGGCTGTGAATGGTTCTTGCCTGAATACGACGAAGAAATTCACAACACAATAATTGTTGGAGATTGATTTGCAGTATCATCAACTTCCAAGCAGGCCTTTTTGGTAACAAGTTTATCCATTGCAAACTTAATTCACAATGCACTAAGATAGTAAATTAAACAAATACAATATAGTCATATAAAATAGTCCACAAGACACTAAAGTCAGAACATCAAACACGTCTGCAGCATGCACTGAACGAAACTATCCATACTGAATGACTGTGACAGCAGGGTGGGCTTTACATAGCCACGGTGTCGTTATGTCTCAAAGCGAAGGCGACATGATGCCGAGGGTTCCAGGCACTTCTCTTCCAGTCCTTTTGATGTCGCCGCGGCCACAGCGCTGGCCCGCTGGCACCAGAGTTTACCTGAAGGTACGCGCACTGGGACAAATTCTAAGTGTGCCCTCAGCACCGTAACACTATCATGATTCACAATACTCGTTTTTAGTTAACCTGCTTTCTACCATAATAATTATTTGTTTTAACTCATTAATGAATGTATTTTAAAAAATAACTATCATCAAACAAGGAAAATAAAAAATTCCAACATAATTTTGTGATTTTACAAAGCATAATATAACTAATAATTTTCTTAAATTATTGGGAGGGGATCAGGTCCCCTCAGGCCCCATGGAGTCAGCGTCTGTGAATATATTCTTGTACGATTTGAAATGTTATTACAATTTGTCAAATTACATTCGGTATTCAAAATGGCAGCTTATAACGATGTCACTAATTACAGTTCCACTGTTCTCCTACTCTCCACAATTCTAAATCAGATATAGTCAGTCCATTGTACACGTAATTTGTTCCCATTATATCCACAGAGTTTTTATATCATGCATCAGATATAATCTGTCTCTCGCTGTTGTAAGGAGTCTTTGAGCCACGTAAATCACTTGCTCAGTTACACATTAACATTTCTGCTACACGAGAAAAAGTTGTAGAACAAGACTTTGGGCCAATGTTATGGACCAAATTCCAAACTTCTCCACAGTGTTTAATGGAGTGTGGGCACATGTCACTGTCGATAGTGAGCTGGCCATTGTATGGGAATGTTAAGCTTGGTGGTCCATCTTGCGCCATTTGCGAGGAGTAGGCTATATACTAGCATCGGGTTTCACACTCTCTCTCTTCTCTCATCATTATACAATGCTGGCTGGCATCATACGCATGGTCATAATCATATAGGCTACATGGATCAGATATATTTAACATACAAACCTCACACTTCGTACAAGGAAGATACCAGTGTGCATGAAGGATAGGAAAACTTTTCCAATTAAGCAGCTGAGTCTACATCTCAGGGTCTCCTAGCCAATTATGCCATAGTGACATATTTTGCACATAATGAAAGCATTTCTTTGAATGTTAATTAAAACTGCAGTACACCTCGTACACAGTCCAAAATAGGACAAACAAATTCAATACTGTTGCAAGTAATACTGATATTTAAAAATATACCAGAGATCTCACAATTTGGGCTATCTTATTTGAATGTGTTTCTAAGGAAAGAGAGAAGATAGTAAGTTTAGTGACACCTTTCCTACATACAAAAGGATGCAAAAACATTACAACTTAGAAATCGTTTGTTATTGTATCATAACCTTTCTAATTTTAGAAGACAAATTTTGTAAACACACACATACACAGACCATTTACAAGAAATTTATACAATGTGTAGCATGAGAATAACACTGTCGGTTACGAAGAATTTCCCTCTAATTCCCAGAAACAGTTAATGTTATATGCTGCAAGTTATATTAATAGAACAGTGAATGCAGTACCAACCTGAATGTCTGAATAATCTGACACAAAATGTCGTGAAAGGTCCTGAACGTATGGTCCAAGCTTAGGATGTTCACGAACACGGAGAGTATGGGTAGCATCCTTCCTTAGCAAGTCTTTAACCCGTTCATTATAAATCTCAAGATACGAAACTTCAGTCCGATAGCTGGTACCCTGCTCCTTTCCTGCTTGAATTCGTGAAAACAATGTCTTGCATATACGTGGAATAAGTCCTTGGTTTTCCTAAACAGAACAAAAATACATAACGGTTACCAATTAATCGGAGACTGAAGTAATTTTCTTAGTGTGTGCTTACGTGAGTATTTTAGGTCTAATCTTTTTTAATTGGTGGTAATTTTTAATGTCTATTCAGATTCATTTGCTATCAAGTACCTCAAACTTTCAAAGGCTTTCAACAATGCACCTGAAGTTAGGTAAACATTGTTTTATGTGATTAAATTGAAATATACCAAATAAAATTATTCAAGAGTGAATGTTTGTAGCACATGTAAAACTTATGTTTAAAAAATAGCTTATGTTTGAAAAGAACAAGTAATTATTAATTTCTCATCAAAAATGTGCAATAAAATGGAAATGATAAACTGACTAGTATCTGCAGCTTGTGACGCATAAATTTCTTTGTTTTAATACACTATATATAATTAACACAAAATACATATATTCATGTATATCTTATGGCTCTGAACAGAAGTCCCCTAAAATTTTTAAAAGCAGCATACATAGATTATTCTAAGTATCCCAGTAATAAAATAAGTAAAGGCTACAATACATAAATTCCAGATCTTATGGTACATACCGGAGATCCCATCATTGTAAATGTTTTTCCACTGCCTGTTTGCCCATATGCAAATACACAAGCATTATAGCCTTCAAAGGCACTTTCAATAACATCTGTACCCAAGTCTTCGAAGACCTAAACAATGGAAAAAAACTAAACACAAGAAATTTACAAATTTTTGACTATGTCATGCTAAGTTCGGAAACTTTTTCTTGCAGTAGTCTAAACAAAAATAAAGAACAACAATCTGTACAATTTTTGATCATAAAACATAAATTTATAATTTTCCAAACGTTTGAAATTTATTACTCTTAATAGTATAAACTTGCCTTGTTTTATTAAGTCAAAATATATAGAGTAATACGAAATACCTAACCTTTTTCTGAGAAACGTAGTGGGCATCAGATGAGTCAAATGACCAATAAGAATAATCAAAAGTGAAATCCTTGTACCTCTCACGTCCAAAATCACCGTCTTTTCCATTAACAATCTGAAACACAAAGAAACTCAATATAATACAGCATCCGCATGTAATACTTTGAAGACAGCAGTATTTCACAACTTTATGGCTATCAGTAAGCTCTTATACACAACAGAAGGAGCATAATGTCTTATTCAAATAAGATACAACAAAGAAACACAATTTAAAAAAGTTATGCAAGATATAAGGAAAATATCCATATTAAGCAAGAGTATTCTCCATTATCAGTAAAGTGTCATTCCCACCAACCTCATAAAATCTCTATATATTATAAAAATGGATGTGTGTAAGTATTTTCAACAACTCCTAAACTACTGGGCCCATTTCAACCAAACTTGGTATACGTATCTTTTACTATCTGTAAATGAGCACTGTGTGCTAAGAACCATCTACCTCTTAGGGGAGGGGATGAGGTGTGTATCAAAAGGAAGAGTAACAAATTGTTTGCAAACACCTAAGATATATTAATCCTGTATTTGAAAACGAGAGCACTTTGTGACTTCCTACAAACTTTAAACATAATTTCAGATATTTTCTAAACTTTTTCTCAGTTACGTGCTTAATGTCAAATATTTAACATCTTAACCTATTTGTAAAGGAACCCTCTGCGGTTAGCAACTGGAGTTGTAAATCGGAGCTTGCTCCAACTAAGGTTGACAACCTTCGACAGTAAAAAATGGAAAGGTCTTTTAGGAAAAAAATTCCACCGTCCTGCTCAAAAAGGCAGGAAAAGGCTACATCGGATTCGGTGGGTGGTCAACTAGAAGACAGCAACGAATCGGAGCGTTTGCAACCATCCAAATGCACACTAAAACACAAAAAGAAGATTAAACATGAGCAAATAAATTATATAGCAACACACAACATAAACTCACTACTTCAGACCGGAAAACTCAAGGAGCTCACAAATGAACTAAATAAACAAAAAATTTTAATAACAGGGATCCAAGAAATGAGAAACACCACAGAGGACCCATTCGAATCACAAGGATACAGAATTTATAATGGGAAACCAGGACCGAGGGCAATGAAACAATGTCCCCAGTTTGGAACAAGGTTTTTAGTAAACATAAAAATAATAGATTCAGTAACGGATTTCCAAGCAGTATCACCAAGAATTGCGACTCTAAGCTTTAAAACAACGAATAAAACCTATACAATAATAAATGCTCATGCCCCAACAAATGAAAAAAATTGTCTAACAAAAACAAAGGAAGAGGTAGATAAATTTTGGGACCTTCTAGAACAAACTGTGAACAGAGTAAACAAAAAGAATGTAAAAATCTTATTGGGAGATTTCAATGCTCAGTTGGGAAAAGAAAGGAAATATGAAGGTATAATTGGAAAATGGAGTCCACATAAATTTACAAACAAAAACGGTCAAAGACTTGTAGAACTCTGCAGAGAACACAACCTTATATCTAAATCAACATACTTTAAGAGGAAGCCAAGTAAACTTAAAACATGGAAACATCCAGACTGGAGGAAGGGCGAGTGGCAGCTAGACCATGTCTGTATGGACAAAAATTTTCATAAGGAGATCCACAATGTTAAGGTACTGAGAGGAGTAGACACAGGCTCAGACCATTATATGGTTAAAATTAAAATCAAATTCACACCGTTAAAGAAGAGGACCGGAAAAACTAATAAAATAAAAAGGAGGTTTGAACCACATCAGCTAATTACAAATAATAAGTACCAACAAATAACACAAACCATCAAATTAACAGATGATCTAGAACAACTAGTGCCTAATCTTAAAAAAGAAGCAGAGAATCTAGCTCCCTTGAATCCACGAAGGAAACATGCATGGTGGACATCAGAATGTGACAAATTCCATGAAGATAGACACCAAGCATGGTTAAAGTTTCAAACACATAAAACTGAAGAAAATGCCATCAACCTAAAAAATGAAAGAAAAAAATTCACTCAAAATATTAGAAGAATCAAGAGAGGATTTCATAAAGATATTATAAAGTCTATAGAAGGTAATTATCATAAAACCAACTCCAGGAACTACTACAAAATCTTTGGGAAACAACTACAACAATATGAGGCCCATACACTAATACTGAAAGATGAAGATGGAAGAATGACACACAGTAACAAGGAAAATGCAGAAATCATGGCAAAAGCATTTTACAAACTTCTGAATTGCGAGGAACCCAAAGAACCCTTACAAATCAACATAAATACCCCAATAAAAACCAAACCTAACAAACTAGACCCTCCAACTTTCCAAGAAGCAGAAGAAATTCTTAAAGAACAAAAAAATTATAAGGCATGTGGAGAAGATCAGGTTTTTGTTGAAATGTGGAAATATGCAAGTGACACAGTCAAGACCTCCTTACACATAGCTCTAACAAAAATTTGGGTAACAGAACAATTTCCCGAATATTGGACCACAGCTATCATCCACCCACTACACAAAAAGGGAGATAAGAGCAACCCAGACAACTACAGAGGCATCTCTCTCCTAGACTGCACATATAAAATTCTATCCAAGATCCTATATGAAAGAATCAAGGAGCAATTAGAACAGGAGTTAGGGGAATATCAGGGAGGTTTCAGACCATGGAGAAGCTGTGCAGAGCAGATAATTAGTTTAAAATTGATTATGGCATACTACAAGAAACGGAACAAACCTCTGGCAATAACATTTGTAGATTTTAAGAAGGCATACGACTGTCTCCACAGACCTTCAGTATTAAAAATTTTAAGAAATCTAGGACTCCATCCAAAACTAATTAAAATAATACAACTCACTCTAACCAACACCAAATCAAAAGTGAAGTTTAGAGGAGAAATTTCGGAACCATTCCTCATAAAAACAGGCTTAAGGCAAGGTGACTGCCTATCACCATTACTTTTCAACTGTGCACTGGAAGACATAATGAGAGAATGGTACAAGGACAATCCAAAGAGGATAAGAATTGGAAGTGCAAAAGATGATATTAGCTTAAACTGCTTGGGATTCGCTGATGATCTTGCTCTCCTAGCCAACACCGTTCAAGAAGCCAGGCAACAAGTGAAATCACTACAAGAAATAGCAGAGAAAGTAGGCCTTTGAATATCCTTTGAAAAAACGGAGATTATGCTAACTGATCCACCACTTGCAAACAAAATTACAATAGGAGAACAGGAAATCAAAATTGTTGATAAATTTAAATATTTAGGCAAAATAATAACATACAATCTAAATGAGAAGCCATCATGGCAAAATAGAATAAAAAAACTGAACTATGCAAATTACATTACCAAAACTACATACAACAAAAAAAACCTATCTATAGATGCAAAATTAAAACACTATAAAACAGTTACACAACCAGAAATAACGTATGCAGCTGAAACTATCTTCAAAACAACTAATACAGCAGAAATTGACAGAATACTAAAAATAGAAAGAAGAATAATTAGGACATGTATAAATAAACAGTATAAAATAAATGGACATTGGAGAATAGCATCAAATGAAACAGTATATAAGAAAATAGAACCAGTCATGGGCACAATCAGGAAGAAACGCATCTCATTCTTTGGACATCTGATGAGAACTCCAGAAAACAGAATTAGTAAAAAAATAATACAAAAATTGTGGAATGGATCACAGAAATTAAGAAAGATATAAAAGAACTTCAAATTACAGTAGATGACCTAAAAAACAAGACAGAGGAAACCAGAGTACTGCAAGACCCGCAAACCAGACTACAAATGAAAATCAATAAAAGGAGTACAGGAAGAGTTGTCTCAGATGAAGAAAGAAAGAAAATATCTGAAAGAATGAAGAAACATTGGGCAGACAGAAGAGCAAAACACCTTTCATATAAGAATAGCCTCTAATAATTATATTACCTAAATATATTAAGTTATTGTCGAACCAAATTGTATCCATGTGTAACAACTTGTTTAGAACTTTGTATTCTTGACTACAGTGGTCCAATGAAGGCCATAAAATAAATAATAAAATGTAAAGGAACCACAAGCTTGAAGCTGTTTTGTACATGGGAGTCTGATTCTCAAAAGAATCAGGAGTTTAACCATTATTTACTATCAGGAAAGAACCACTATAAGCTTAAGAACCACATGCATCCCATGTAAGTGAGAATGGAAAGGGGCTAATATGGAAGCATAATTCAGGAACACCTGGAGCGATTTCAACTGAATTCATTAGGGATTTAACTTATTATTCACATAAAAATACCGTGGAAGTAAAATTCCCCACTACCACTAGGGATGGGGGCGTGGATGAGAATAGCTGAAGTAAAAATTTTCAAAAATGACCTGTTGGTATTTATTTTCTGTGTTTAGTTGACTTGGAATACTTTCAAAAGTATGAAGTGCAATTTTTTTTTTTTACAGTGGTAGGAGAGAGTGTTGTGAACAATGTACAAAAAGTCCTGCCCCATGGGGTGTGAGTGTTGGGGCTCAGAGGTGGTGGGGCCGTTTAAAGATCACTTTGTTATGTTTTTATTTAATAACTCGAAAACCACAACTTCTAACAAAAATATTTCCCAGTATGAAATTAAACTAGATTAAACTTCGTACAAAAAAATACTATACACTTTTTCTCTAGACCTATCTGTTGTGATAGTGCCACGACATTCAAAAGTGCCGCTACGTTAGTACGCGAACACGGCGATAGAGGCGCTCCGCAGCTCGGCCGAGCGCGGGAGCGCCACCTGGCTATGAACGGCGCCGGCCGCATGTCACGGCACGGAGTCGAATACGGAGTTAGTAGCATGTAACCCGCTAGTGTTTCTACTTTTGTATATCCACGCAATTTATTAGTGATTAAAGGTTATAACACTACCATTTTCCACACTGCACAGAATGGGAAAATCACAGATTGCGAAAAATAGTGTTTTAATGGTACAAAATTTATTTTTAATGTTACATTCAGTGGGTTAAGAAAAAATATTAAATTTGTTTACCTGGTCTAAGTGGAGCAGAGCCATATTAAAGGGTAAATTGTGTTCTGTGGAAGTAACAGGATAGAAGAATGCGAGCGAAGGTAGATCATCAGATTCCCTCTTTCATACACCTGCAAACTGCAAGAGCGAGCAGTTGATTTCCTACTCTGTCTGTTTCACTACATCCCAAGAAGCAACTAAATACAGGGTGTGTCACAAAGTTATTTTGACCTTCCCCAATCCACTTTATGAATCAATGGCAATGAAGTGTGAAAAAATGCCTGAGGCATGTTTATTTTCCATTAGTGCATTAACATTACATGGAATGCAGATATGAGTTACTAATAATACTAACACAAGGAAAAGATATGGATGGAAACTGCGCAAATCTCTGCACACTGTTCTTCATTGGCAGAGGGGAACATCGTGCAGAGATTTGCACGGATTCTGTACATAACCACTGCTTGCATTGATCAAACAATGAAAAATCCAGGATGGAATGCAATAATATTTTGAGAAGGAAAGTTGTTACTGACCATATAGTGGAGATGCTGAGTCGCAGATAGGCACAACAAAAAGACTGTCACAAATAAAGCTTTCGGTCATTAAGGTCTTTGCCAATGTTGGTACTAAACTCATATCTGCATTCCATGTAATGTTAATGCAATTTGTGGAAAATAAACATGCCTCGGGCATTTCTGCACACTATGTTGCCACTGATTCATAAAGCACACTGTGGAAGGTCAGAATAACTTTGTGACACACCCTGTAGTTGCTTCTTGTGAAGTAGTGGAATAGATAAAATTGGATAGATAGAGTAGGAAATCAGCTGCTCACTCTTCAGTTTATCGACCTATGAAGCACATGAACAAAATCTGCTGACATAGGTTCCCTTGCATCGTTCTACCCGGATCTGCTCTGCCCTGCTACATGCCCAGAACACAATTTATCCACTACTGCTCTGCTGTGCGGAGACTAGGTACACACATCTAATATTTGTTGAATTTAATAATAAAAAGTTATTTTATATCATTAAACCACATCTTTTGATAATCTGCGATTTTTCGATCTCTTCCAACGGGCAAACTGTTAGGCCTAGAGAAAAAATGTGTAGGATCTTTTTTTGTAGGAAATTTAGTTTTTGGCAAAACAGTTTTAGAGTTATCAAATAAAAACATAACAAAGAGAACTTTAAATGGCCCCACTCCCCCTCACCTCCAAGCTCACACTGGAGTGGATAGGATTTTTATAGGTTGTTAATGACACTCCATTCAACTGCTGTACAAAAATTTGTGACTAAATGAGCTTTTACCCTATTCTATCCTTTTTGGTCTTCAGTGAGTGGACTATAAACGCTGCCAAGAATTTCTTACCGTATCGTGTTTACAGCAACGAGTTCACATCCAGGTCAGTGTTATGCAACCCAAATTTTTTTGGATGTTTGACAGCATCAGTAGTTTGTAGCTCACAAGGAAAGGAACCACCACCAACATAAACATAAACAGCAAGTTTCTCTCGTGCAGCTCATGGCTGAGCAGCAACAATCATGCCAGTTGGTTGTCGTTGCCATGTACTAACTGTCATTTAGTGCCTTCAATGAGTCTTTGGCAAGTTGGCAAGTCTACCTCCACCATGTTGAATTGTACTGTTTTGCTTATGTGATGTCTAGTAGGAAGTGAAGTCTTCCAGTAGTACTTTATACGAAATGGTGAAGAAAATCTAACCACTCTCAGACCCTAGCAAATGGTCTTTCGGTGCATCCTTAAACGAATATTATGATCGGCAGACACATGTCGTCGTATCTAGACTCCAGTTCAACTGGTTTCATAAACAACACGGACAGTCTATTTGCAGGGACCCACAGGTTATTGCAGTTTCATGAGACACAACTGTAAAGCTTTGTATGTAGAATCAGTGACTCGAGATGTGATTGCGCACCTTGATCCCGATAGGCAGGTCACCGCTAAAGCTTTGGCCAAGTCCAATTCCAGTATCGGTGAAGTGCTTAAAACTGCTAAATCTTTTGGCGTTGCTTCGGTAACTCAGCATGCATTTACAAATGAAATTCAAGTTTCATGATTTGTCAGTCAACATCTAAAGCACTGGTCACCTGATGACTCCAATCATAATCCTCCAATCCTGCCCCTGTGTCTCACCTGAGTCCAAGGACATCCAGATCGCCAGTCTCTTGAAGCTTAAGAACGTTGCGTATTCTGCTCTCTCCTCAGCAATGGATGACCTTCTCTGGAATGTCAACCGGACAGACCAAGAATGACCTCCTTCCTCAGCACTGAGACATACATTGTACATGCTGAAGAAACTTCAGTCCTGTCCTGACTGTGGTAGCAAGCATACGAGAAGCTGATACAGCATCATGCAGCTGACTGCTGGGGCTGTGGTGAGTGTGGTCATCTGCCCGTTGCCCCAACAAGCGGCCCACCAGCCACTTGCTCAACTTCAGCATGAATACAGCTCTGTGGTCCACACTATCACAATTTTGGAGCAGATGGCTTCCCCACCACCGCAAAAGCTCACCTCGGAATTGGCGCTATTCGGCCATTCCAATTCCAACTGGACACCACATCTGTAATTAACGAGGACACACACTGGCAGCTCGATTTGC
This sequence comes from Schistocerca serialis cubense, assembly GCF_023864345.2. NCBI lineage: Eukaryota > Metazoa > Arthropoda > Insecta > Orthoptera > Acrididae > Schistocerca > Schistocerca serialis. Next base: position 120,239,532 of record NC_064638.1, on the reverse strand, counting down.
CTCCGCTGCGGCAGGTCTAGTGCTGGGTACTATCTTACTGCCACAGGGGCAGTGAACTGACAGTGAAAGCTAAATATAAAAATGTTGAACGCATCCTAACTTTCTTAGCTGAGTGCTCCACTACTGCAACTAACATTTTCAGCTTACACACCTTTACTTCTTTTGGGTTCAAAGTAGATAACAAGTCAATTCAATGACAGACACAATGCCTTTTTCTGTTCTTTACTCCCTGTGTTGACGTCCTGAAATTCCTGAAGCAACAGTCATGTGTGCCAGTAATCTTACAGTTCGTATTTCTCTGAAACGCCTTCTGTAGTACCTAAATTTTGCTGAGCTCGCCCAATTCTGTTTGGAGTCAGGCGTAACTCAAACAGCTTCAGGATCAAGATGTTATTTCCCCATTTTCCACCGGTCAATGGGTGATGCTTATAGTGGTCACTAAAAAACCAAACAAGTCATTGTGGTGATTTTGAGTCCACTATTAATTCCTAGTCTAACACTAATCTCTATCCACTGTCTCACCCTAATGATTTGTTGACGAAACTGGCTAGGGGACACTATTATTCGAAGATTTAATGGATGCATATCTCCAACTGCCACTTGATGATGCCTCATGTCAGTTGCTAGTTTCAAACACATCATTCGGCTTATACAGGTACAACCATTTACCATTTTGGACCGTGAGTGCACTCACCATTTTTCAAAAGGATTCAGAATAACAGATTCAAAGTACTATAAATTATGTTAATTACTTGGTCGACATTAACATTAGGTGGTCAGTGGACGCAGAACATCACAAGAACACTGAATCCCTTTCTACAGGAAAATACTTTACGTTCTCAACTGGAAAAGTGCAGTTTCTTTGTCTCCAGCATCAAATACCTGGGGCACAATCTTAGTTACGAAAGCATCACGCTCACGTGGGACCATGTCAATTTGATCATCTACATCTACACAAATACTCCGCACGCCACCATAACGTGCATGGCAGACAGTACCCTGTCTACGACTTGTCATTTTCCCTCCTGTTCCATTCGCAAATAGAGCCAGGGAAAAATAACTGACTGTGCGCCTCCGTATGAGCCCTAATTTCTTGTATCTTATCTTCGTGGTTCTTATACGCCATGTGTGCTGGCGGGAGCAGAATCGTTCGACAGTCAGCTTCAAATGCCGGTTCTCTAAATTTCTCAACATTGTTTCCCAAAAAGATCGCTGCCTTCCCTCCAGGGATTCCCATTTGAGTTCCTGAAGCATCTCTCTAACACTTACAGTTTTGTTCGAACCTATCGGTAACAAATCCAGCAGCCCGCCTCTGAATTGCTTCGATGGCTTCCTTCAATCTGTCCTGGTACGTATCCCAAACACTCGCGCAGTACCCAAGAATAGGTTGCACCAGCGTCCTATAAGCGGTCTCCTTTACTCTTCCCTAAAATTCTTCCAAATAAACCGAAGTCGGCCATTTGTCTTCACTACCACAGTTTTCACGTGCTCATTGCACCTCATTTCGTTTTGCAACGCTACGCCCAGATATTTAAATGACTTGACTGTGTCGAGTAGGACACTAGTAACACAGTATCCGAACATTACAGGTTTATTCTTCCTACTTATCCGCATTAACTTACATTTGTCCATATTTGCGGCTAACTGCCAATCATCACACCAACTGGAAATTTTGTCTAAGTCGTCTTGTATCTTCCTACAGTCACTCAACTTCGACACCTTACCGTACATCACGGCATCATCAGCAAACAACCGCAGACTGCTGCCCACCCTGTCAGCTAAATCATTTATGTACATAGAGAACAACAGCGGTTCTATCACAGCTCCCTGAGCCACTCCTGATAAGACCCTTGTCTCTAATGACCACTCGTCGTCGAGGACAGCATACTGGGTTCTATTATTTTCAAATGGCTCTGAACACTATGGGACTCAACTGCTGAGGTCATAAGTCCCCTAGAACGTAGAACTACTTAAACCTAACTAACCTAAGGACAACACACACATCCATGCCCGAGGCAGGATTCGAACCTGCGACCGTAGCGGTTCCAGACTGTAGCGCCAGAACCGCTCGGCCACCAGCGGCCGGCAGGTTCTATTATTTAAGAAGTCTTCGAGCCACTTCATATCTGTGAACGTATTCCATATGCTCGTACCTTCGTTAACAGCCTGCAATGTGGCACCACGTCAAATGCTTTCCAGAAACCTAGAAATATGGAATCTGCCTGTTGCCCTTCATCCATACTTCTCAGTATATCATGTGAGAAAAGGCCATGCTGATTCGTGGACATTAGCTGCTAAGCCTCACGAAAGTTTAATACGAGGGCCATTCAGAAAGTAACCTCCGGTTGATTTAAAAAAATACACCAAGTTAAATAAAAATATTTTAATATATACATCTTACAACTACATCTTTGCACTATTTT